>NC_048407.1:16668547-16741328 GCF_013103735.1 Etheostoma cragini | reverse complement strand
GGAAGTTTGGGGTCCCCTGCTGGAGCTGCTGCCCCCGCGACCCGATACCGGATAAGCGGTCGAAGATGGATGGATAAATGTATAGATTACGCATACATTACATATACAGCCTTTGGAAAAGGTTCATGTTTTTTAAGCTGCTTTCTTTCTATCTAAAAATCACATTGAATTTCTATTGACAAGCACACAGTCCAACCAAACTCAATTAAGTTGAATTAAGAGTTTAAATTAGTTTGAAGTGGCTAATTTGACATTTTTCATCTGCAGTAGCCCATTACTGTATAATAGTATTTCTGTAGGCTGAAAATTCATTTGCAAATTGTTCTAACTACACACAATGTGTCAGCTTGGCTTGGCCACATAATGAAATTCAACCTTTATGATAAACACGTTATGTTAATGACGGCATGTTGGCTCAGCAGTTATCCCTGTCACCCTTGCAGAAAATAAGGTTCTGGGTTTTAAATATGCCAGCAGGCTGTGGCATGTGTGCATTTATCATTTGTGGGTTTCCTCTAGCAGACTGAAGACATCCAGATCAGATTAATTGGCCAATTGTCCAGGGTGTGGACCACCCCTTGAATGTATGCTGGGATACGCCCCAGAACCTGTGACCCTGAACAGAATAAATGTTTAGAAAATAGATGGAAGGATGTTATATTAATGCAGCATAAACACGCTATGAAAGACTTTGTTGTTTGTCTCAAAGATTCAAGGCAATAACTGATATCTTTTGTCATTTGAAGCAGAAGAAAACAACTTGTCCACGCATCTTTTAAGTTGATGGTGAACTTGTTAGGAAACTTATTTACACATCCAGCAGTTATGGAGCAACATTAGCATTTATTTGTAGTTTATTTGTGAATGTAAGTCAGATATTCACTCTCGTTTAGCTCTGTTTTTGGTGTCTACCAACTGCTGAGGGAAATATCTTGCTCTTTAGGTGCTAAATGCTTCATTATGTTCACGAGCTAGTCACTAACCTTGTCTGTTTGGTGCAGAGCAGCTGCCTGCTGTGGCTGAAAACAATGCTATTAGAGCAGTAAGAGTGAACAAAAACAGTAACGTTCCAAGTACTGTCAAAGGGTTTAGTTGGTGTGGGCAAAAGAATTCAAAGCATTGTGTGCTGCACTTTTGCTATCATTCATCAGCTGGGTTCAGGGCAAGTGTTTGCACACCAAGTGAGACTTTTTCCTGGAACAGTTAAAAATGAAGTCTGAATGAATGAATCTGTAGCGGGTACACTATGTGAAAAGCCTGAAGACAAGTTAGACGCAGGGAAGGTACTACTCACCGCTGAATGTTCTTCAGCCTTTAAAAGAAACCAGATTTAAAAACAATAAAATTCTATAGGTGAGGAAGCAATTTATTACTACCTTTTTAAAATAACAGCATTGTATAGTTTTATGTGTCTGTTGGTTTATTTTCCACTTGTAGTCTCTTAGTTGTTTAATGTTACTTTGCAATCTTTGCTGTTCATTATACCTCTTTATTAGCTTCACATGACTCACTTTAGTAGCTGCATTTGTGAGCTATTTTTATCAAAGTTCAATTCCTTGATCATTCAGCATACCTATTTAATTTGCCACATGGCAACTGAGTTTCATTTAATTTTCTCAGGTAGGTATCATCGTGTCTATTTTACCGCATTGTCTTCCAGTGTTATGCAAATAAATAACCTTACTGTAAGAAGTTACACTTTTACAATGGATAAGAATATACAGCTTGTATATAAAAGCTGTAAACAAGATCTCCTGTCCATTAAAAGAAACCATACCAGTCTATAGGATCCACAGTTTATAGCCGTAAGTATAGCTGATAGTATTTCCTGCCTACCACTCTTGTGCAAAACTAATTAATTATTTCTCAGCCAATGTCTTCCATGAGAGACATCAGAGGGTTGAATCACGTCACTGGATCTCTCTTGCGCACATATTTCTTCCAGCACAGTTAAGAAAGGCTTTCCCAAAGACCTCTAGGCATTTGTGTGTTTGATGAGATGCTGCTAATAAAAAAAATCTTGAAGAAAAGAAATGCAGAGGGGCTGAGAAGGGAATAACTATAACTAAGTCTTGTAAAATAAGGAGTTGTTGTTTTTGCAACACTGACATGTATACAACAGCACGTTTACAATAAGAGAGAGCTTTACATACTTTAGCCAGGCTTATTTCATAACGTCAACCACAAGAAGGAGTGCCCCTTTGTTTTCTTTCTCCACAAAGTTGCTGGTAGTGCCTCTCACTATTGATGATCTGCGTCATGCAACACAAATGCACACACCCAAAGCACATGCAAACACATTTACACATTGCCTTACTGCACATAAGGTTATATGAAGCTAGTTATTACTCTGCACTAGCGTTGGATCTTATAATCTCATAGTGTAAAAAATCTCACACATGAACAAGCAAACAAAACAATGCACATTATGCACAAACACATTTATTGCATACATTACCAAGTACAAACTATACACGTACAGGCAAAAAGTTAATTTAGTCAGTTTAAATGAGTTTCACATTTAGGTGTACCTTTTAAATGAGATTGTGTTACACGACTAATGAACTAATAATAAGTCTTGAACCTGCAATACGACTGTTTTGGGCAACATCGGGGCAGCAGAAACAGGTTTAACACAACATTGACATAATTATCACTAAAAGTTGACATGGCAAACATGTTAGCAAACATTTGCTTCCTTACACATCCAGCTGTTATTGAGCAGCATTATCATTTATTTGGAGTCGTGTTTCTGGCCGCCTGGTGAATGTATGTCCAATGTTCACTCTCTTTTAGCTCTGTTTTGGTCTCTACCAACTCCCGAGGAACGTCACTGGCTGTTTACCAGCTAAATGTTCACCAGCTCGACGCCTACTGTGTCCGTCTATTTGCTTGTGCCGGAAAGCATTTAACAAAATATTACGTTATTAACAGTGACCTAAAATATTCAAAAAGTATTGTGATATTGTTATTATGTAAATATTGATTATTGCTTCTTTAAAATGTTTGTCAACACGCTTCTGCATGCAGTAGTGATTAATCAGGCATGTGAACTGCTAGTAAGTGATGAACTCTGGATTAATGAGATGATAAAAAGAATTTTCTTTGCTGTAAAATTGAAACAGTGAAGCTTACAGCAGATTGCTATACCAAAGAATGATCCCCAGATGAGCCATTGAGAAAGAATTGCTAGTGATTATGTCTGCCTCTGTGGTGGAAACAAACCTCAAGACTTATGTCTTGATGCTGCACTGTTGCTTAGTGTTCCTTGTTTCTGGTATCCTATGCACCTCCAACCACTTAAGTTTTTACAGTTTTATTTACTAGGCTTTATCCAAATTAACTTTAAATGAGCATATAAATACATAAAGCTTTAACTGTCACCTGCTACAAGGAACAAAATAATGAAGAGGGAAAAGATGGAATTCACAGCACCAAGACAACAGATGTAACAAGTTCCTGTGTCCCTGGAACAGGCATCGTCAATAGGCAGATGTTAAGTTAAATCTGGCCTGTTTATATTTTTAAAGGGTTTATTTAGGTCCTGGAAAAGTGAAAAGTCACTGGCAACAAAAGCTCCAGTACAATATTTGTCCAAATAACCATGGAAATTCTGCATTTGAATTTCTGTGAATGTAAATGTATTCATTCCACATATTCCAATTGGTGACATTTAATCTAATTTATTCAACTAAATCAGAAAATACTGTATTTAAAGAAATAGTTTGACATTTTGGAAAGTCTCAGAATCCGAGGCTGAAATGTGCACAAACTTGTGTCTGTTGCTTTCTGCTTATGTGCAAGCCATGACCTTGGCGTAATTGTGTGAAATGTTTTATTCAGAAGTGTGTTAACATAGCAATGCTTTTAAACCTTACATTTGTATCTCTTGAGCTGAATATCTTGTCTTGTGTTTAACACAGAATGACATTGTTACTGACGTGGAGCAGGTAGTGTGTGTGTGTGTTTGTGTGTGTGTGTCGGGGGTATTGCAATAAAAAATTAAACTGTGGCAACCCGCACATTAATGGGAAACCCTAAATTTCCAAGCACTCTTAATAAAAAGTCGAGCAACCCCATAGCACATGCAAAAGAAAATATCTGGCACCGCCATTGGTATCGCTGAATGTTAGCCTGCTGCCTCTTTGCATTAAAAAGGAGCCACTTGAGGTGGTTCTGGCATCTGATCACTAAGTGTCCTGGACACTACCCTCCTTGCATCTAACTTGGAGGAAGTCCTGACGGGTTTACATGTGGCCTGGAAATGCCTCATGATTCCCCAGAAAGAAATGGAAGACTTGGCTGTGGCTGCCTTGTTTAGCCTGCAGCCACAAAACCCCTGCATAAACTCCACAAAAATGAATGGATGTAAAATCAGCTGTAAAACTACTTGTTTATTTATATGGTCCACATTCACCATCATCTTAATTAGCTTGATTAGCTGAAGCACATTCGCCCCTGTACAGTATGTATCCAACACACATTCTAAAAAATTACATCAATCCTCTCAGTTACTGTAAAAATTAGCTAAATTTAGCTGTCTGATGGCTAAATCGTGGTGATAAACTTAGACATCTTTGACTTTATGAGGTGAGATAAGATGCCTCTGTTTAGCCTTGGCTTCCTGTACTCCGAAGGACATATCTTTGTAACAAGCTTTTGTGAAGAGATGTACAAAAATTTACCTGTGTTAGTACAAGGCACAAAAGAAATCCATTTCACAAGTTGTTTTCTCTGATGGAGTATCACAGTATTATTTTTCTAAATTAACCAAAGATTATTAATAAACTAAGTAAATTTAATTTATGAACTCATTAAAATAATATTAATTTGTCAAGAGGTGAGATGTTATTCTACAATCATGGCAGATTCTGCCCACTCTGTCTTGTTTCGAGATATTGACACTCACTTCTATTATATTCCTGGATAAGGTAAATCTATACTTGGAAAAGAGTGTTCTCTCACGTGTTGAGCCGAATATTTTCTTGTCTTACAAAAGTATTGAAAGCCAAACCTGAGGCCGAATGAGTTGTTAAGATGGATGTATTTGCAGTGATGTAAGTAGTATGTTTCCAGCTTCTGATAGATACCAAAGTTGCAGAATAATCAACGTCACTCACATCTCCTAATGGTCAGACATTTTCCCGCTCCCTCTCTCACACACACACTGAACCTTTTCGCTCACTCTCATTTCTTGGTACCATGATTCAACACCTAAGCTCATGCGCCATCCTTTTTCTTTGAAAGCCAGCTCACAGGCAGTCCATGTCATGGTGACATTTCACACCCAGATCTTGAATACATAATTACTTAGAATTCACATATTTTCACACCTTTCTATGTCAGTGCCATTTTATCAATGAAAAATATTTCTTACAGGTAACAGCCAGATTTCACATGATTCACATGTTTCAAATATCTGCTACATTTAGGTGCCTGCAACACTGCAGCTGCATGACTGGAAATAATAGAGCCACCTTTGAGTTCTAGCTCATAATAATTGAGTTTCTACCTGGTAAAAGAAAGTTTTTTTACTCACTAACAAGACAGATTTTGCCCACATAATATTCTTCACTTATTTGAACCTATTTCAGCCCTTTTTCAGTCAGAAAGACTTAATTAGGACAAAACCCTAGTGCTGTTTAAGGAAACTTTATTTTTCAATGATTAAGATATTGTTTTATATTAGCCCTATGTTTTTAAACAAACGATTAACCAGTGTTTTACTTAAAATACACAACATACATTTTTGAAAAGATTTGCTTTAAGAGTTAACATTTTGGGAAATGCTGTATGCTTGCAGAGAGTTTAATAACAGGATATGACTAAACGTGAAGCTAAACCAGCAGCCAATTAACTTGGCTTAAAGACTGGGAAAACAGGGAAAGCTAATCGTCCCCCTGGTTCAGCTCCATTCTGAGAAATTAGAACAAATTACACAGTCCCTTGTCCCTTGTTATGGACAAATAATCTTCAGCAATTATTCTGATACTCATTTGACCTTTTTCACAGTATACATTTGGACATATCAAAGCAAAAAAAACAACCGGTAAAACCATATTTTTCGTTAACGATGGCACTGTTAAGTGTAAAAGTAAGTCATGACAGCAAGTCAGTATACAACACCAGGACCTTAAAACAAGTTCACCTACATAGAATGCAGTTATTTTTAATGTTATCAATTACAGTTGTGCTTTTCCTTCTATGAAAAGTCAAAATGTCAAATTTACATTTGGTTAATGGATGCGCATCTCAAGACATTTTGACTCGTCATTGTAGGAAAAGGGGATTTCAAAACCCAGCATAATGGCGGCTCGTTCGATATACAATTTTGAATTTTACAAGAATAGTTAAAACATTTTAAGCAAGAAATAGGCCATCTGAATCTGAATAGCTGAATCTGTCTTTTTTTTTTTAATTGACAAAGGTCGGTTTAATAGATTTTCGTCGGACTTTGAGAGGCGGCGAGCAGAGCCGACTGCTCTTTATTTCTTTATTTCCGGTAAGTGTTTTAAAGATCCCATTGCATGAAAATTTCCCTTTATGAGGTTTATGAGCCTGCCTATCGTCGCCCAGTGGCTAGAAATGGCGATAGGTGTAAACCGAGCCCTGGGTATCCTGCTCTGCCTTTGAGAAAACGGAAGCTCAGCCAATCTGGAATCTTGCTCCTTATGAATTCATAAGGAGCAAAGTTACCTCCCCTTTCTCTGATTTGCCTGCACAAGGTAAAGTGACAGTTGGTCAAGGCCACACCCCCACCCTCCACTTTGCCCCCCTCTCTCCTCTTCAATAGCTACAGACTCAGAAATGGCACATACTAAGGACAGCTTATTGTGGCACTGGCTCTAGTGGCTCTAATTCTACACCAAGGCTGAATTTTGGGAAAGAGACTTCAGAAACAGAATACAGTATTAGGCGACCACTAAGGCCTATATAAAAGCATCCAATAAGCACCATGTCATGGGACCTTTAACATTTTGGAACAATGCTAACCATCTTTTGATGGTTAGCATTGTTAGCACTTACTGCTGTGGGCACTACAGCAGTAAGTGGTCAGTGCACATAAGCAGTATACTGACAGAAGTATGCAGAATGAGACACAGGCCATGTGTTAACATTAACAATGTCCATGACAGTGTGAAAGTGAGTCAGCATGCACATTACCAGGATCCTGAAACTAAAACAGCTAATTGGAATTCAGCCGCTATTTATTTTTATTATTTACGCCGGTGTTTTTCCTACCTGCTATGAAAAAGGACTATCTTATTGTGCTCGCTTGGCATGGTCAAATGTTTTAAATAAGAGACAAACACAAAGTTATTTAAAGGCACCACATTGTTGTAGGTGTACAGATTAATGAATTTGTTTTCAATATTTTTTTCAAAAATTTGGGACACCTTTCAGATGAGACTGAAATATAGAAATAGGCTTTAACAGCTAAAGGATGTCTTCCTTCATTTTATTCTTGTTTTAATAGCAGGAACAGGAATAGCTTGAGTGTTATGAATGAAAATACCACACTGTCTAAACTATGGTGTGACATACCCAAACAATGTCACTAGATGCCTCTGGCAGTAAAAATTCAGTCAACTATTAAATAGGTCCATAATTAATAATACATTTACCGTAATGTTTGAAAATAAAGACCTCAGGTTACAGACTAAACACGGGCATGGAAAGCTCTCCTGTCATGATGGTATTTGGTGGGATATGGAAGGAATGCTACAAGTCTGCTGCAAGTAGTCAACATGATGTTAAACATTTCAAAGAGGACAATTAACGAGGTGTCTCAGGAGGTAACTATTGCATTCCAACAATTCTTAAGCTGTATGACTACAAGAAAAAAAAATCCTGTTTCCATATTCAGTGTTATACACAATGGAATCCCCCATTCCCTGTCTTCCTTTCTGGTTGTGATTTCTCTCTCTGTCCCTGCCTTCCTCCTCCCCTAGTGTTATTCTCACCTCCAGCTCCCAAAACTGCAGCCTGGCTGACTCATCACTGGCCTAACCATTACGGTCCTGTCAAGTCTCACTGATTAAATCATAAAGGACAAGAATAATGGTGGTTACTGAACATACTGGGCCCTATGCATGTGCTAGTGATAAATACAGAGAATTAAAAAGGTGATAAAGCACGCACAGAGAGCAGTCACCAGTATATTTAAAGCATATTTCAAAAGTTAAATTCTCTCATGTCTGGCTAGTATATAACATGAATTATAGATGTACTATATACAGAATGGACAGCAGTGTACAAATTTTGAGAATGTGGACAGGAGATTTGGCAAGTGTTATTTTAACAGTGACCATGGAGATGGTGAGTCCAACACTTAAAGCTGCAATAATTAATTTGTGGCCACTAGAGAGCAGAAGAACTCCAAAACAAGCTGATAGACACGCAGCTCTTTAATATTCATAATTCCAGTCGGTTTCTGGCAATAAGTCCTCCCAATTAAACGACAAAATATATTTTCTGATCTGACGGCCCTATCGTCAGGACAGCGTCATTTGTCTATGCCTTAAAGGGGAACTATTATATGGCATTTTCAGGTTCATTCTTGAATTTTGTGTTTGTACTAGAACATGTTGACTTTGTAACATGAAAAATGACCAATAAAGGCTTCTAAGCCAAATACTACACAGCTACCCATGTCTCAGCATCAATGTGACCAGAAACATGAGGATGAATGACCAATACTGGCCGCCAAGTTAACAGCTATCTGGCGTTAGCATGCAGCAACTTAATATTTAGCAGTAGGCTAACATTAGATTATAATGCAACAAAGCAGCATTTTCTACTATCACAAATCGCAGATAAAGGCTTCTTAACAAAATAATACCCAATCGGACATGTTTCAGCAGTAGGGTGACCCAAAATTAACAACATTTAGCAGCTTAAGAGCAAGATAGTCTGCTCAGGAGTTGGTGGAGACCAAAAACCGAGTCAAAAGAGTTTGTTTTTTAAACTTACACTCAGGTGAACAGAAGCACGACTGCAAATTAAGGATTATGTTGCTCCATAACTGTTGGATGTGAAAATAAGCAACTGTTTCCTAACAAGTTCATCCAATCAACTTAAAAGGGGATGTCATTATATCAGAATAAGAATAGGTCTTCACTTACAAGGAATTTGCTTTAAAATGAAACATAACAAAAATTAAGATGAGAGAAAAGTTAAGAAACATACATACATACAATATATACAAAAAATACATGAAAAATGTGAAGAATTTTAACTAAAATAATTAAAAATGTATATAAATAAAAAATATGTAGGCTACAATATTTTTGTTCCAAAATGAATGAATGCAACATACAGAGATAATTGGCAAAAAGATGTGCATTAATCTAACGCATAGAGACACACGTGACAACCATAAACGGATTTGAAGGTGTTTTGTGTTCTCCACTTTATTCTGCTGCCCCCAAGCGGCCGAAATAACAATTTATTGCAAGTTTAAGGTTTGGTTAGGTTTAAGGAAAGATCACGGTTTGGGTTAAAATGATTACTAGGGTTAGGGATGCTCTATTGTCATGGTTACATTTATAAAGAAATGGTCAATGTTTGGGACGTCACAAAATGCAAGCCTTTTGGTTAAAAGGGCGCTATGCAGGTTTGGCTTCAGTTTCTGCTCGCAGGTTTCTCCATAGAGCTTCCCCTACAGCTGCGGAATAGATAATTGGCATCTCCGATGTTTACTTGTGTCTGACTACTCACTCGGTCAGTCAGTTCCTCCGAGAATGCTTTCCTATCTTTCTGCTTCTTTTTTGCTGGCTCAGCCATGACGATAGTGTAAAACAATTCCATTGCTACTTTGTTCCTATAGCTAGCTGGTTCCAAAGTTGCAACGGTGGTTTTTCTGCTCATAGGCCCTAGGGGGAAGCAAGACAACCACCATTCAACCAGAAAAAAAGTCATGTAACCATTCTAATGATTCCAAAGCTGTTCAGTTAAGGTAAATTCAGCTAAAAAACTGCATAGTTCCCCTTTAATGTCTGATTCAATTGGTCAAAAATTCCACAGGGTACCTTAAATCTCCAAATATATTTTAAACAACATGAAAGCATTTTATCAGCAAAACAAGTAATTTGATTATATAAAAAGGTATTGAACATTGTGAAAACACTGTATTGTAAATGAAGGCTATGTCTCAACAGTAGTGCTTTGATTCTGGGAACACCGCTGGCTTTTCATATCATTGGGCCTTGGTCATGATCTGAGGAACATTTACAGTTTACAGATTTCTTTTGAACATTGATTCGACCACCTGCTTTAGGTATTTAGAAACCTTATGTCTCTTGTAATCTGTATAATGTACTTAGCATAATATTTCTTTGCTGACGAGTAAATTTACCTTTTCAGTAAATTTCAATAAATCTACCTCTTCATGACATCAGAATGCCTTGGTCATATTAATACTGATACTCAGAAGGTTTACAATCAATTTGTCGCATTGTGTTGGCTTCTCCATTTTATTGTAAGGTGTGTCCAGTGAAGTAATTCTGTAGTCCGACGATGGCGAGTGAGTGCTGCTCCCTGTAATAAGGCAGGGGAGATGAGTCATCAGCAGAAATAAGGCTTGGAAATAAGGAATGTGGAGGCTGTGGCCTCTGGCTGAGATGAAAACCTTTGGTTCTGAGTAACAGACACACTCCTGCACTACTAAGGTGACCTACAGAGAACACTGCATCACTTGTTGTATCAATGAGTTACCACAAGTCATTATTGTTATAATTCCTCACTTGCTTTAAAACAGTGATTCACTTAACTAAAAATTTAATTAACACATTAATGCTAAAATTCTGAGTACACTTGATGTACACTCATTGTCTTAAATTCAATATAATCAGTGACTAACAAGACTACTACCTGCAGATCCTCCAGTAGGGGGATACCTTACTGTATAGCTAGAGCTTGCAACCAGGAACCTAGAAAATATGGAAGTCATAATAAGTCTAAACGGCTTCTCCATCCCGAGATTATTTTAAAAGGACCTTAGAGTCTGAAAAATATAATCTATTAACCAAGTTATGTTTTTCTGTGAATTCAGTTTTCTGCTGCAATACCTATATTTCCATTGTCTCTGGTGTTCAGTGACTTATTTAACACCTCACTGGAGAAATGTCATGTACCAGCCTACTTCAAGTCCTCCACCATTATTACGGTCCCCGAGAAAGCAAGGATCCCAGAACTAAATGACTACAGACCCGTTGCCCTGAGCTCTGTAGTTCTGGCTTACCTCAAACCCATCAGCAACCCAAGCTCTGTAGACGACACAGTCAACATGGCTTTTCATTTCATCCTAAAATATATTTTTTTAAATTCCTGTCTTTTATCATGTATTTATTTATTTATTTTATTTTTGTTGGCCTAAATATTGTCACATTTTCAGATACTGTTTTATATAAGCCTCTGTTTTCCTACAACAGTCACTTATTTGTCAAATGAGCTATCTTTGTCTTTTTAATAAAACTATTTTTTTTTATTTTAGAGACACTGTTTTCATATTTGCAACTTAGGGTTGTATTCTTCACAGTTTTCAAATAATTCCCTTTGAAATAGCACCTAACTGGTTTGTAATGGATGGTAAATGGTAGTTGGTGAAAAAGGGGAAATGCAATCCAGTAGACAATCATAATTAATTAGAAAAGTGTATCCAGTAGACACTGATAGTGCATACTACATTGGCCATTGTGATGCTCAAGGCTCAAAATTAGCACCAGTCACCAGCTAAATGCATGTAAAATATGAGGTTGGCTGGTAGATTTGCTTCACTCACCAGCCAAAAAAGTAACGGTAACTATTGAGTGGCTGGTAAAATTTGAACATTCATTAGTCATTTGACTGGTGGACAAAAAAAGTTAATTTTGCACCCTGATGCTCATAATGGTGTAGAGTGAAACTCTTTGTTCAAAGCAAAAAGGTTTTAACCCGTGATCCTTTTAGTCATTTTGTTAAAAAAATAAATAATTAAAAAGTAATTACGGCTTTGTCAGTCTCTGAAGATCCAGATTTATACGTCTACATGCACAAATTAATCCAGCATTAGTAAATCTCTTTTGACAAATGTTCTCTGACAGATACCCTATGACTAAGCATCCCTGTAGCCATTATTACTGTATCTGAATAATTAAATATCCCTGTCCGTTTGTGGTGTTTCACCCACACGTAGAACAGTCCGCCCACTAAAAAGTTTAAAAAACGAGTGCTATCTTATCCTATCTCCTTTCTTATGTGATTCAGGAGACTTCTAGAAAATAACGTTTTTGAGTCAAGGCACTCACTGTCAAATTTACATTTACATTAGCTCAAATCATTGATGATACATTATTGAGATATGCCAGTTCTCTGACAAAAGTCAATCCAGTATCTCAGTGGAATGACATCAGTGTCTAAACATCCCTGTGTTCTGTCATGCACGGACATCGGCCAACACCAGAAGCCGTCTGCTGAATCTAATTAAAAGTAAACTGGTTCTTTTTGTGCACCATGTTGGAAGAATCCATAGTATGTGCAGTAATTTGCCAAATGGACACCGCCCAAGTCATGCGTACGTCATTTATAAGAAGAGGGTTAAATAATAAATCATGAGGAGTCAGGGGTTTGCCCTCCAACCTCCCAACATGATGCTTCACAATTAAGGTAATGTAATAAAGGTTTACTATGAGGATAGAAGGGCTGGTGAGTCACAGGTCATCAGTGGGTGTAAGGTGAGAACATCGGAAAGCCTAAGGCGTTTAGGGAGATAATGAGGCCTCGCGCATCTCCCAAGTGTCCAACATTAAGAGTCATTACTTCCTCTCCTGCAAGCACCTTGTTTCATTCACATGCGTGGCACGACTGCTCTATACACAAATACACGTGTGTACATTCAAACGCACACATGTACATGCAACCTGCGGTTCCCATCTTTAATACTTGACAGTGTAGTAAAACCCTTAATTTAAAGTGCTCATATTATGCTTTTTGGCTTTTTCCCCTTTCTTTATTGTGTTATTTTGTGTGCATATAGGTTTACAGATATACTGAACATATATTGAGACATATATAGATATTCTATGGATAAACACTATGTAAACTCACCATCTCCAATAGAAAACGCTGTTCACAAACTGCTCCGAACAGCGCTTTTGTAGTCCAGCCGTTACTTCTGTCAAGAACATGCATCACTTTGTAACATGTAACCCTCATGCTCTACTTCTGACTGGCTAGTAGTCCTTACCTAGCTACTGCATATGTGCGACTCCCAACAAAGATGGTACAGAAGTGAAATGCCTCACTCTGTAGCTAAAATAGACAGCTCAACACACAGGGTGAAAAGAGGAGCTGCTGCAATGTGCAGTACAACAAAATATGGTGTTTTTTGAAAATTAAACCATGTAAACCTATTCTGATATAACTTCTAAATACAAAAAAATGAACCTGAAAATGAGCATAATATGAGCACTTTAAGACAAATATTTCTCTCATCAAATTTTGTAACACAGACTACCAGTCAGGTAGGGCAGACAGCATGTACAGCATACATCATTATTCTGCTGCAACTTGCATCCGAAGGGTTCTTTGCAGTGAGCTGGTCCTTTAAAAGTGTCAGTGCACTCACTATTGCTCTGTTTCTGCAGCTGCTCATATTATATTTCATAAACCCCTCCTTCATTTGTTATTTTCATTTCATTCAGAAAATTCTGATTGTTAGTCATCGTTACACAACATCTTAAAAAGTATCGTTTTAAATTGCTCTTTTAAATCTTAGCAGTTTTTTTAATGTTTGTAACCCTGTGAATCCTTTTTTGTATGAAGTGAATGAAATGAAAAGAAAGAAAATAGAAAGACTACGATAGTTTAATTGTAGAATTGTAGAACATAAACAAGTGTGGAATAGCATCACACATTTATAAATGATTCCTTTGAATGCTTGTTTGTGCATCGGTGCTGTCAGCTTTGTTCAACATGGACACCCATTATGGATTTCAAAACGCTCTAACGTGTAAATTCCACCTATTGTGTACTGGCTTTACTGTCGAAAAAGCTGCAGAAAATTAGGAATAGCTGAAAAAATAAACAGCACAGAAGCAATAAGAGCAGCATTTACAAAGGACTTGTAGGATGGCAGGAAAGAATTCTCCAGGTCTTAAAGGTCAGAAATTGTTGACGCTACACCAGGATGTTTTGAAGTTGTAGGACGAGCATACAGTAAGAGGAGGGGTGTTCGCATATCTTCCATTCATTCCGGCTCGCATGTGAAAGAAGTTATCGGAAAAAGTTAACAAAACTTACCGAACCTGCTGCTTTATTGAAGTAGGTTAAATGCTCAACTGATGATGCTGTTGTGAGATATTTATTTGAGACTCATTCAGAAAAATGTTGCTCACAACTGAAATATGTAAACTGCCATTTGCTAGCCGGCTTTGACTCCTGCTCCCACAGCAGTTCCTGACAAGTTTCAATATTTACATTTTTCTGTGGCATCAAAATCCAGCAGACTTAACCAAAGAGGGATTAAAAAGGAGCAGAGCTCTTGCTTTGTTCTTCAAAACAAAACAGTTCCTCATCCTCAAAATATCTGAAGTGCTGTCACTTGGACTCCCTCCATGGAATTTGAAGCATTTACAGGCTTTGTCTTGTAACTGTCAAGACGCTAAGTGTTGAGGGTCAGTGTCATTTTACAGTTTTAGAATACCTGTTCTCAGCAGGAGATGAGGCGGGATGCTATTATCCTTGCTAACAAAATGACCAAAAATTTGCAGGTTAACCTTGTTAACCTGCAACCCCACTATCCATCGCTTTTTTTAGAGAGTGCAAGGGCAGAGGGGTTGTTTAGTTGAAGGTATCTTGTCTCCTTGACTTATTGATCCTTTATATGACTAAGGTTTGTGCAAGTTAGAATCTATCGACCATTTCTCTACAATATCAGTAGCCTAACTGTGCTGTGTGTTGAGAAATCCGTTGTGCTGTCCATGGTGCTAGCAGAACCAGCACGATTTGTAATTTTTTCTTCCATCGGTTTTGTCTTGGATCTATAATGTTCTCTAAACTATACGTCTGGGGGCAGGGGTGTCGGACTATGAGTGGAAAGGGGACTGAGTACCCAGGAATGAATAGTGTTAGATGTAGGTAGGGGCCCATGGAGAATGCCTTTCTACTGGTACCCAAAATGTTATGCTACGCCCCTGGCTGGGGTGGGGGGGTGGGGGGGGGTTTGTAGAAACTAAATAGAACCAAAAGAGTTGTTCATGGGGCACATTAGTTGGGAGTGAACAAAAGGTACAGAGTCTGTTCCCCATGTTAAAAATTAAATTAACAAATCAAATGAAACCCACTGCCTGTTCTTTTTATTGTGTGTGTATTGTATGTTACTGTGGGGTAGCAATTAAATACTATTTCCCTTAACATTTAGTCTGTGAAATGTCTGGGAAAAAGTGTTTATTTTAATTTCCTGGATTCCAAGGTGCGGATATTAACAGGTTTTGTCCAACCAAAAGCACAAACCCACATACAGTCCATTTACAGTGATATAAAACCAAGGGAAGATACTCACCTTTACGGAGTTAAAGAACTTATAGTGATTTTGAAAATTATTAATTTATTATAAAATATTTGAAGATTCATTTTCTCTAAATTGATTAAAAGAATACCTCACCCTCAAAATGACAATTACTATACTAATACTAATTTATTGAAGAAAAATGTGTTTTTTGGTGTTTTTTTATTCTTCTTTCACTGTGAAGGCTTAACAGAGAGAAGCACTTTTTCCTTCAAGAATTCTAGTTAATATGGAATGTGTAACTGGGACAAATGATAATCTTGAGGCGGACGTATTCCTTTCATTGATTGAATGTTTTTACATACATTCTTTGCACTCAACGATGGAAGAGATGGCATCATTGATTTAACACACTGGAATTTGAAAGTTTTTTTCAAGTTTTTGTAGTGTTTTTTTGTAAGACCAGTCTTAAATTTCGTCTTAGACAATTCTGATGCAAGTTTTACAAAAATTAAGATGTCCTTTTTGTTTCAAGTCTAAAAAGTTAGCCTCCCGACCCCCAGGCAAAGCCATGTTTTCATGGTAACAACCAGTAAAAGTTGCTGACCTGTTAAACCAAATGACCAAGAAGACCAAAATGTGGCTTATAATTTATAGTTTCCATTTGCAAAGCGCGTAACAATAAAGTTAAGAGTTTTTAGAGGCATTGTAAATATACAGCAGTGAGGACATTGTCTGTCATTTCGATTCACGAGTTAGCAGTACTGGGCCCTGATGCAGAAGCCACACTCGGTACCTTCAGAGGTTTTCTTAAATTCTGCCATTCTGTGAGGTAAGAGTAAAGACAGCGAGGTCACTCGGGTACAGTTGTCTGACTAGTCTGTAATATTTCATCGCACCCAATCACGAATCATTTCTGTATAAAGTAAGTGACACCTGTATTTTCAGTCATTTAGTCTGTGGTCATTTAAGAAAGAGAGAGTTAGAATACTCAAAATGTACTGCTTCCACCTTAAAATCCTTATTATCACACTGGATGTTGCTTACAAGATTGCAGGTGTGACAGAAAATTGAGCAACAGATCACGAGTGGCGTCAGGTCCAAAGGCTGAGGATCACCTCCTCACTCTTCAGGGAGATTTGAGGTAATCAAGGATAATCCTCCGAGGAACTGGACAGCAGAGATGAGATGAGGTGTAGACACACGTTGGAGTCATTGAAGAAGTAATGGATGGAAGTTTGAATGAGGAATGTTGAATAAACTTCCTGCGGCGTTTGCAAACATTTTCATACCATTGCAATTGTTGTATGCTGCTTCCTACACATGACAATGCGTTATGATGTTGATGTTTTGCAGTTACTTTTTCACCTATATAAAGTAAAATACATAATATGTAGTTAAAAATGACTTCTCAATTATTCATCTCAAACGTATCTTTACCATGTCATGGGATGTGCTACTGCAGTACACAACAAACAAATATTGCTGGGACCACTACAGATGAATATTTAATATCTATATTCACATTGTACAGTAGACACCACCGCTGACTGTCCTTGTAACAATTTGGCCAAAATTAAGCACGTTGACCATACAGGGTCCATCCATAATCTGCAACCATATACTTTGTTTAAAAAAAAAAACTTAATCTGTGCAGGATGATGTTTAATTCAACATGTTACAGTATGTACTTCTTGTATATAAGCACCCTAATATTTCTTTAATTAGTCGCTTCCTAATTATTGCTCCACAGTCATTCATTCAGTCGTAAGATATTTGTTTTCGGTGAGTGGTAATAAAAAGTCTGTTAATGTCCTCCTTCCATTCTAGAGTATGACTCATATCTAAGCCTCACTGCAGAGGGTTATATGTGATGTGAATACTTATCAAGGCAACAATCCTAAACTTGTTTCTACACTTCAGCCTCGTAGTAACATATCCCTCTTTTTTCATCAGTGGGTCGTAATGTTTGCTTTCAATATGTACATCAACAATTTATCACAATGACCACGGAAAAGATGCAGATTTGCTGTTCAAAAAGAGAATAATAAAGGAAATATTTGAAGTTTGTTGTTGAATTGATCTTGCGTTTATTTGTTTAGGAAGAGAACAATAAGGGGTTGCATTTTAGGATCATTAATAAAAGATACAATGTCACATATTTATCCTGTGTGTTGCTTGTTTACCATACCGAGAAACATTTTTTTGTAGGCCTGAAAGTTGTTGTTTGTTGTTAAGAGCATTTTGAGAAGGGGAGGGGGGAACGCTAGCTGACCAACTGAAATAACTGTTGTTTGACGTCATGACTTTATTTTTAGAAGGTAATATATGGGTGTGGAAGTGCCTTTTCATGTTAGAATCAAAATACAAACACATAACATACACACACTGATGCACCCATGTGCACATGGGCAGACAATCACGTGTGTGTGTGTGTATATGTGTGCAGTCAGATTAGGACTTTACTACCAATTCCAGAAAAATGCATATTCACACCTGCTGACGAGCTGAAATGTTTGCACCTTTACTAGTAGGGAGCGACTGAAGGGATGCGCGTACACTTTAAAGAAACACTTCAAATCTGGATATATTTTGAGTTGCATTAGACATGGAAGGATTTCCGATATATTTTTGTCTGTAACCTACAATATCCTAACAGTAGGTGAAAGTAGTTACTGGGATTATCATTTTGACTCCTGGTTTTTCACTCACATCCAAATCTCTGAGCTCTCATGGAGCTTCTGCAATTCTACAAGCCTAAAAAAGTATTCACTTTCAAACATGTGTGAAACACTAAAAAATATATTTGGGAAAATGTGTGGCTGGAAAGAAACATCTTTAGCATTTTTCAAATGAACTGTTACAAATTGCATCACAGAGAATACATTTAGGGCAAGATAAAGTTAACAGATAAAAGACAGTATTACAAAGACATAGGGCTGCAGGTCCTTTTGGGTGCTATCCAAAATGTGTCCGTTGCACAACATATTAAAAACTTTAAATCAAGCATCAAGTGTTTGCCTCAGATTTACTCAATGTGTGATCAATTGAATTATATTTTTTGATGCATTAAAGTCCTGCCTCCTAAAGGGATCACCATTTTTTATTTGTCTTTAAAGCACATATGTAGATAATTTAAATTTTCAGACGCACAAAAACTCTGGAATAAAGAAATAAAAAATGGAAATGGTTTAAATGCAGTATTTGAATGTAGTGTGTGAGATTTCAACTGATCATTTAATACAGTGAATGTGTTTTTTCAGATTTTAAAGCTATAACAACTATGAATCATTGTTCACTCTTCTTCACTCTTCGTGTTTTCTGAAACCATTTATTACATCATGTACTGAAAAGAGGAGTATTTCATAACAAAATACATTTTAATAAATACATTGAAACTATGTCGAAACCACATTTTGGTGATCAGTATGGACTTTTAGGACTGCCGATTTTAAAATTGAACAAAATTTGCAATTTGTGTTTTGAATGATGTACAGCGAATTTCAAATTTGAAAGGCTACACCTGACCTAACTTTTTCTACTCACAAATATTTAAAGCCAGACCTAACTCGATTCATTGAAGGATTTGATATTATTCAAATTAAATAATGGGTTCGGGTCAGATAAGACTCCTGGGAAATTAAATGTTATTAATTTAGTTATTTATTGAGAAAAAACATGTGTGACTGTAAAATTGTATATCAGGACATTACACATAGTTTCAGTTGCTAGTTAAACTACTAATCTAAATTACTCTGCAATGTATATTAAACAGCTGGTATCCATATAACAATGCTAATGCTTTTAGTTCATTGATGAAACTAACCTAGCCGTGTTTATAAATATTTGAAAACAGCCCATCTTTTATTCAAGGACCAGATTACAAGTACAATGGTAAATTTATCTGCCTGGAACAGCATCTGAAAATTAGCCTGTATGGCTAAATCTGGCACATTTACATGTTGGAGTCTAGCGCTAATGTTAATTAATGTGCATTGTCTCTTCTTAAATAAATAAATAGACAATACAGTAGGTGTCCTGATTTAGTCAGTTTATAATAATTTAAACTCAGCTGCCATACAGTAATATACTGGCACCACAATTTGTGCATAATTGCCTAGATATTCTCAAATTAACTAAATAGTATGATGAAACTATGTATGTAGGTTCTGTTGTCCGATAAAATTACAGAATATAACAATTTTTCCTTTGTCCTTTGAGGTTTAAAGAAATCTTTAAACAAAGCTTTAACAAAATAATAGTAAATATGAATGAATGGTTGAATGAATGAAAATTTCAGTCAATAGGGAGAGAAAACATGTCATCCCACTCTCAGTATCAGAGCTCTTGGTCTCTCTCTGTCTCCTGAGTTTCCCTCCCTCACTGAAGGCAACACCATGAGTCACAGAATGGCACGTCGACATGAGTGGCATGGCCAGCCTCACACAGAGTCTTACACAGAGAGATAAAGCATGGACTTTATGTCACTGTCCAGGATTTGTGAATATGTTTTGTTCTTGAGGAAGTCTTAGATTGAACAAACTTTTAGAACACACCGTAGCTCAAAAACATGATTGATTGTTGGCAAGCACAACATGGAAGCTGCTACATTCTACAATCAGAGCTTTGAGGAACTGGTCAATAGAAACACATTGAAAGATTTAAAGGACAGGAGAGTGATTTAGTTGTGATTCTAACAGTCTTCTAGTAATTACATTCATGTATTACTAATTTGAAACCCATGTTGTTGAGAGAAACATGATGCCACCTAACCTATGTTTTTTATCTTCATTTTTAATGAACATCTCTAAATGTTGACAGTGAACATAGTATGTTTTACAAATGAAACAATCTGCTCATAGGAACTACAGTAGGAAGAGTTTTTTGTGGTTATGTTTGGACACTCTCAGCTCTTGGTTAAGATTAGAGAAACATTGTTGTCAAAAGTGACATAAAGTACAAGTTACTGTCACTGAAACCACGATTTTTCCCTGACCCAAACCATAAATGCTTTAGCTGCCTAGACGCAGCCACGCGCAGGATGTGAACCATTATCTCTGGTGTCATAGCTCTGTGCTTTGTACACCTCCCATCCACCCCGACTATCTCCTGAAAACTTTAGGGTGGTAGAAAAACAGAACACTATTCAGCTCGATAGCACATACGGTGCCTTCGAAACATTTTTGGCAAAACAAATTAGTAGTATTTTAACATAATTCCTTGGAGACAGGGTTTCAAGAGACATAAACCAGATGTGTGCAAAAAGTAAAATGTGCCAAGAATTGCAAAGTAGCCAAACAATAGTAACTTAACAATAGTCAGGCTGACTCAGAAAACACGCATTTCTCATAACAACATCCCATTTAATGACCTGATAGAGTCGGCATGGTGGTTGAGTACATTTAGTACCTTTCACTCAGCTCTTTCTGTTTGAAAGTGCTAAGGATTTGGAGAAACATAACTTCAATGGCATGTTTTTGTATTAGTGTCTTTAACTCTGAAGGCGTCTGTTTGAGTCTTGTTTTGTCTTTGACTCAGCTTGGAGGTGACTGTGATATTGTCCTCTTTCATATAAAGCTTACTACCAGATTCTGACCATAATAAAAACATGCTCTTAAAGCATGCAAAAGTATCTTGGGAGGTACAAAGGGCAAAGGCTGGGATTCAGCAACTGCCAATGATAAAGCGTAGGTCAGGTTAGGTCCTAGGCAGGCCAGTGGGCAGGCCAAAGAGGGAAAACAGAGGACATGCTTGGCAAGTTAATGAAGTCAACATTCATATTGGTTTGATGGTTCAAGTTTTACACTTGTTAGGAAAGTCTAATAAGACATCACTGAAATTTATTTGTCCATTAAGTGCCCGTTATTTATAATTGTGTTGTTTTCCACTTTGGTTTTTGGTTTGGAATAATCAATAAAAACTGCCCAAGTGTCAAGCAAATTGCTTGTCAATGCAAAGACAAAGATACATTTGTGTGAAGTGGGTGATTGGAGCTTTTTTTGCTGAAAACACGATTGATTAAATGGTGAAAGTGAACCAAAACAATGAGACGGTAGGCAGTTAGACCAAAACAATAAGCTGAAAGATGCTGGAAGATTTTAGTCAAACCTGAAAAGCTTGCTCCAACTCTCCATGTAACAAGTTGTCCATCTGAGATTGAGACGTTTTGTTCAGGTCTAAAGTGTCTTAAGACTTATTTACACACGACAATGATACAAGGGATAATAAATCATAAAGCATTTGATAAAACACCTCAACTAGATTACAAATAATGCCACAAGGTGAAACATGTTCATCATGAAGAGATGATGCTACAATAATGGCTTTTACTCAACTATAAGAATTGAAGTGTGTGAATTATTTTTAAATATTTATAGTTAGTTCCTAAAAGTTATTATATATGTTATTAATTTGAGCCTTACAAAGTTCATTTAAGAGTGATTTAGGAAAGTTGTTTGACTTTATTTGTTTTATGAATACCTGCATATAAGTGTGATATTTTACAAAACATTGCTATCTAAAGCTAAAATAGTTAAGCTGCAGCAAACCAGGTTTCATGTCAGTGAGCCACATACGCCAAACGCACACCAACACCCAAGCACAGCAATACATAAAATACAAATGAGGAAGTTGCCATGTCAAAGCATGATAGATGGGATAAATATGATGGCTGAATGCATCTTAAAACCAATCAGAAGGCAAGGGCAGACTAGTAGGGAAAAAAGTGAGTCACGATTTCTATGTCTGCATTTGCCATATGTTGGGGAATGCATCCTAAATAACATGGAAGCTATAAATAGAAAAATGTGAAAATGGCATATCACACACACACACACACACACACACACGCACATACATACAACACAGACATGTTGTGCATTTTAATTGTCTCACCGTTTGAAGTAACTCAAAGTGAATATGTGATTTGTCAATTGATTCTTTTTCTCCCAGGCTATGAATAAAATGCTTTAATTATTGATGCTCTGACGTCAGATGTCCGCTTGAATGTTGTATGTGGTGCAGACCTCTTTCTCCGGGCAAGCTACTCCCCCACCTCACTCTCAACCCAACAGCACCCCCCACCACCAGCATCGCTGCCCCCACCCATCCCTTAGCAGACACCCTCATGCTCCCCACAGCAGAGCATATTCTACCTGGCATGAATGGAACTTGAACACGTTGCATACAGCTTGCAGACAGGCATCAACCAATTGGAAGGAAGTTAATATAAAAATTAAGTCTGTTTCTCCATAACTGCCACCCCTCCCCTCAATCTACTGCAATCCTCCCCACACAAAGCTTGTCTGTGCCATTCCATCGTAGCCCTGCTACCTTGTAGAGCAACTGATATCTCTTGTTAAATTGCATGTCAAAAGAGCTGGCTGGGTGTAAAAACTGGCAAGTCAGACTCTGACAGTTGTTGATTTTGCCAAGATTAAAATTTCTGGTCCATTTCAGAGAGTGTTCTCCTCTGGCAAAGTGAACATGTCTATTTTTTCTCATAAAATAAAAACAGAGTTGTAGTGTTGATATTCTTTTCAGTTTAGCTCTGTACTATTAGATGTAAATAAAGCGTCCCTAGGGTGGACATTAGTTTGGTCTTATTGAATGAGTTTCTCCCCTTCCTGACACTACTAATTTTACAAAAAGTGTTGTTGGTTTGATTATTGTGAACATTTACAATTACAAATACATTATCAATTAGTCTGCTGATTTGACCAATAATCATTAGATCTAAAAAATGTCAGAACATGGTGATAAATGACCATAACAAGTCCCGAGGGGCCAAGATGGCGTCTCCAAATCTGTTGTTTTGTCTGACAAACAGTTCAAAACCCAAATATGTTCAATTTAGAAGAATATATGACAATAACTCTACAGTCAAAGCAGCATGTCCACAAATTAAAAAATGCCAGAGTATGTTTAAGATTTCCACTAAAAAAGAAGTTTATTTAAAGCGATCAAATAGTTTCGCATGAATTTTCTGTCAATTGGCTAAATGTTTCAGCTTTCCTACAACCTGAGACCTGTTTTATGTTCAAGTTTGATAGTCACTGAAATACAATAAAAGTAACCATTTGAAGATATCATGGCTAAGACTAATTTACGACTATTTAAAAAAACTAAAAACTAAAAAAAACAAATTTTGTTTGCTTTTATTTCACATCAGAGTGGCAAGAGTTTAATTAAATATGTTTTTTGGTCTTAAATACGTTAATGAATGTGATAATAAAAGTCAGTAATTCTTGTTTGGAGGACCCATTTTTCCTCTTTATTTTTTTTTCCAATAAGTTCAGGCTGTTAGGCATGGCCCTGGGTGGGTTGAGCACTGAAGGTTTACGGGGTATTTTGTGTCTAAGCAGTTCTGCAAAAATATGTAAACTATTGTTCTGCTAGTGATGGGTGAATCATCACAGCTTAGATGGGCCACTAACAGTATATTCTGCATTTTGAGCACCTCATCAGCATAAACCTCCACTGCTGAGATACAGAGGCATTTGCTTTCTCAAGCTGTTCATGGTTAGGTCTGGAGGATATTAGAGGTTGTTGGTCTGTTGTGCTGTTCTTTGTCTAACTACCAGTGTCGATGAAAGGTGTGACTCACTGCGCTTGTACCACCAAACTGTGCTGTTGTTTGTTCAACATCAAGACTAAACTATCATTTTCACAATGGCAAGGACTCTGAAAAAGCTTTTTCACCTAATGACAAACCTTTAGACCTGTCTTGTATGTTACCTCTTTTTTTTAGTATCCTTCTCCGACTACATTATAAATAAACAGAAAGCTTTCACCATCATGAGATATAAAACATTTCATGCTTGATGAGTACCCACCCCGCAGTGTGGAGGGACAAAAACAGACAGGCATAGCTAGGACTGGCGTATGCCATGGATGTGAAGAGATCCTCTTGAGGAGGCGGAGGGATGGAGGGAGGCAGAGGCACATTGAAGCAGATGCAGAGAAATGTGAGAGGGTGTCAGTGAGACTGGCGATGACGCGCTCATGGCTGCGGAGAGCTGGCGAGGCCGCGGCCCTGGCTCTGACTCACCTCATCCCCACGGGGCCTCCTGGTTGACGTCACTCAGCGTGCGCTGTGGCATTTCTCTGCTTCAACTTCTTTGTGAGCAGCAGCCACACTTGAGCCTTTCTCACATTTGAGAGACTGTGCATTTGTATCTATCTATCTATCTATCTATCTATCTATCTATCTATCTAGCTATCTATCTCTCTGTTTGTCTGTCTGTCCGTCTGTCTGTCTGTTTATATATCTATCTTTCTCAGTTTTTCTTCAGTTTCAAGTAAAGGTGTGACTAAGTGCACTTAAACCCCAAACAGAGTACACTCTGTACACTGCCAATACTAAACTATATTTCTCAAAATGTTAAGGTATCTGACAAATGTATTTTGTCCAAAATCTAATGAGTAACCTGAGTGTATCTTACCCTTACACTTGAATTTAATTGTGCAGATAACCCTATGTACTGCACAGTACATTTTTATCCCTTATGGTATGAAACATGGACCAGTTGTTGCTCAGAACCTTTACCTTTCTGACGTCACTGCAGCAGAGCAGTACATATTTTACAAATACAAATATGCATGCAAAAAAAATAAACCTTCAACATACAGATTTCTGCCATGACCTACAAATTGTAATTCAATCACAGACGGAGAATTTTTTTGCTTTAATTCCATGAGGCTTCAACATGATGGGTGAATGCAGCAAGTAAAACACCTTGTTCCGTTCTGCTCTTACTTCGTGGATGTACATAAAGTCGTTTTGGCAGGTAAATCACTAAGGTGCAGACGAGAGTAGTACGTGGAATGTTGCACTGCTCCAGCAAGTCATTAAAGTGGTCTTTACTTTATTTCTGAATAACATAGTGAGAGTAAAACCGTGTTTGCACAGGCAAGAGGTGCAAGGCTAACATTTGAATTATACCTACTGTTTTTGACACAAGTGTGCTTTAGGGCAGTATTCAAATAATTTCATGATATGTCCATGCCTGGGCATCAGGGGGGAAAAAAAGACGCAAAAAAATTCATTGCTATTGCAAGGGCAACATTGTATCTGTCTGTATCTTTATGTTATATTGATGTGTGTGTGAACATGACTTGCTACCAAAATAAGGAATCAGTTATCCAGAGATTCAGGTGTTAAAAATCTAATTTGGTTTTCTGAACACAACATTTGAGTTCAGTAAGTTTCTAGATCGGACACCACATTATATTCAATAAAACAATAAAATGTGTAATTGGTCATATAAAGGGCACAGTCATTTGCATATAAAAATTCACAGACCTGTGTATCAACCACCTGCACCTTAACAGGCCTGATTACAGAAAACTTTACTGTAAGCAAATGTGGATAACATAATGTGATATATACTGTAAGTTCAACAACACTACTAATAATAGCTGCTAATACAATTTTAAAACAACTGAAAACTATTATTGATCAGTTAAACAACAAATTCATCTTTTATTGCTGTAGTCGCCTCAAAGTACCACTCACCTTTGGTTTGGGGTGCCGCAAACTAAACAACCAAGACAATCTGTATGTCTCTACGGGCAAATTTAAAAAACTGAAGTTTTGTTAATGATATTTTACGTGAGTTTGACTGTACCATATACATTTATATTAACAGATTACTCCTACCAAAGAAAAAAGATGCAGAAAGTTGTTTCTGGTTGCCTGGGAACCAGACAAATCTGCAATCTCATGTTTATTTGATACTGTTATCGTGTTTGAGACAATGACTGTACAGAGGTGCACCGCTGTGGAATTTGAGAAAACAACCAAGATGGCTGCAGCTGATGTGAAACTTTTGATAAAGGAAGAAAATGAACATTCACATAAAGCTTCTCTTGAGAAGAAATATGTGTTTTCTTTACTTTCTACAGGATTTGTTGTTTGTAGCTCATCTCTACATGCTGGAGTCTGTTTATATTTCTTCTTCACTCAGGTGTCATTTCTTTCCCACCTGCTTTGCGTCAAGTCTTTATGTGCTATGATCATCTGGTACTAATGCGCGACACCGGGCAGACCGGATCACTCACAATGTCATATTTCTGGATAAAAGACATACAAGTATGTGAAGACTAAGCCAATATCTCATGAATGAGAACAGTGCTATGAGCTGTTCTCATCTGTTGCTGCCCATAAGCTGTAGCACTGAGCGCGCTGACCAAGAGGAGGTTGCACCACTTCCCACCCATCCTTGCTGCTGAGGAGAAGGCGAAGGTGGGGGTGACGGGGGAGGAGAGCAACTACTACTGGCTTCAGTGAAAAGCTTTGGAAGACACACACCCACAGGTTTGTTCCTAGTGTCTGACAACCATCTAAAGAAATCCAAAAGTGCGTCACCTGTCAAGAATTAACCAGCACACCCCAACTGCTTGTCTTTAAAGCACACAGCACAGACACAAGCAAAACGCTTCTTACACCCACACGTTGTTTCTTAGTGCTAAGCAAAGAGTCGGAGAGACCTGGTCACAAACAGACCACACACTCTAACCCATCCTTTCTGTCTGTAGGCCCACGTTAATGTTGCTGCAGCGGGATTAGGTTCCAACAGGTCCCGGGGGACCCAACACAAATGTTGCAGGGACAGGATGTCTTTACCCTAATGCAAGCAGAAGTGGGCGGTCAGCATCATAATAACAGGAGAAACGCAGGATGTATCAGAAAAGCAGTAAAGCCACCCATGATGTTTTTATTAAGTTTAAGTCCCTACTGCCTTGTTTTTCTTTTTGTATTTTGAAAAGCTTGTTTCAAATCTTGTTGTCATTTCATGTTTTTAAAGATTGCTCTTTATTGCATTGCTTTAGATTTGAATATTTTTTAGTATGAAATGGTGCAGACAGAATTTAAGTTGTAAATCATTTTCAGGGAGGGGTGAATCTTTGCAAAAGTATTTGCGGGAGCACACTCGGGTTGCTACAGTGCACAACCTGTCGTATTTAGCATCTGTGGCTAGCATTACTGTTAGCTTAGTGGCTACTGCTGATACATATGTCCCTCAGAAGGCAATAATATTTCAAAAGACCTTAAGATGCTAGGATGTCATTTTGAAAATACATTAAGTATTAGGTTTGTCGTTAGGGTTAGCATATCATTTACCTGATCACTTGAATTAAATATGTTTTATGAAAGGAACTTGAAGCTTGATTAGTGACTTACCGTAATAGTTCACATTCTACTTTAGTGTAGCTGCTGATGCTCAATTGGCCTGGAATAGGGAGTGGAGCTAAAAGCAATACTATATAATATATCTTCACAACATGAGAGTTGCTCTGCCAGAAAATGATCACAGTCTCAGTCCTGTGTTTACATTGGCATGGCAAAATCCACCAGCCAACAGGGCTCACACTGATAAGATAACTATAAAACAAGATTTAGAAGGTATCCATTTAAGACTGTAGTGAAGGTGTCCTGTGTTATAAAGTAATTTACACTCGCACAAACTCTATCATTTTAACCCCAGGGTGACTGTTCAGTGTGTGACCTCCGTTTCACTATAATTTGAGAGAGTGGTGCTTCTTTAAGAGCCAAATGGACGACTGCTGGGAATATTGCAGGCTTGAACCCAGACAGGCAATTTTCCCTACGGTTGGTTAATGGCAGTAAGTGGGGGGGTGGTAAGATTTAGTCATATACCTACATGGAGGGTAGTGCTTTTACTCTGCTTCCACCATCCAATATATCGCCTCATTGGTGTTGATTACAGACAACTCCTCGTATCAAGGTTTTGCCACATCACCTCTCACAACCGTATTCAAAGGCAGTTGTGTGTTTGTTTTTCTTCCAGGGTAATTTTACTTTCATTTTTTTTATTTCCGTATAGGGAAAATGAATGAATGAATGTTATTTTCCTGGTGGAGCATTCACCGATAAAAAACACATTTTGGTGACACGGTCTTGAACAAAATTTCACAGAGCACAAAGTAAACCACAAATCATCAACTTCCATTTAATGGAGCAGGTTCAGAGAACATGATGATGATGATGTTGGCGATTCAAATCTTTAACCCGTTCTCAATATTTTGGTGATGGTTACTTATATTCAAACACATTGATGAAAATATTTTTTACTTTTGTCCCTGCTGATTTTCCTTGCAAATCTCTTGTTATATGCTTAAATAGAAGCATTTTGAGTAGTCAAATAATCCTCCTATTTTCTCCTTCTATAATAACATCTAAATATATAAATAAATAAATAATGTATCATTTATCAGTCCCACAAGGGGAAAGTACAATTTACACTCTGTTGTTATTAAACACATTACACACAGGCCTGAATTACAAACACATGCTCAGCACCTATACATGCACTAATGGAGAGATGTCGGAGTGAGGGGGCTGCCCATGGAAAGGCCCCCCGAGCAGTTGGGGGTTTGATGACTTGCTCAAGAGCACCTTGGCAGTGCCCAGGAGGTGAACTGGAACCTCTCCAGATACCATTCCACCACCATACTTTGGTCCGTGTGTGGACCAACTCCCAATGGACTGAGCTACTGCCACCCCCAAAATCAATTATATACATATAAAGCATTGCTGCTGCATCAGGGTAGCTTTTGGGCAGGTTAGACAAGACATCTTGAGATAAAAGCAAGAGGTTTAGTTAGGTAAGATTTTGGCCAAACTGTTCACACTATGCTAAGATTCACGCACAATGCAAGTCAGACTACATTTGAATATGAACACAACTATATCCAGATGTGGTATAGCAAATCTGATATCAATATTTTCTGTTTTTGTGAATTTACACTTGGCACTAAAATGCATTCAGATACTGATCACGTGTTAATGCCACTTGTGAATGGGGTCATGCATGTAACCAATTACACTTACCCCTGTCACAGAAAACTATGCTAGACTACATTACACTACATTCAGTTGGTCAAATCATTGAGAACATTTTCAAAAGTGTGTGTTTGCAGTATTATTTATTTATTTTCCCCTCATTCCCAGCTTCTTGAACTAACAACATGATTTTTACAATTTAGATGTGGGAAGTGAAAAAGATTATGTTTATGGGACTCCCTTTTGGCTGAGGCAGGTTTTGTTATACAGCCAGGCAGAAATAATCAGATGCAAACATGCAACTGGGTGTGATCGAGGATGCCACTGTTGTGTTTCCTTCAGCTTGATGCTCTCGTTTAAGTGAGCTGACATCAGGTCACCCTGTCCACCAGAAGTCCTACTCATGATGGGTCAGATATAACGAAGAGGCTGCAATCAGCTTAAGCTCTAGGATATACTGTGCACCTCTATTTTTGTTTTTGGCAGCTTAAAGGTGATGAATTTGGAGGACTTGCAATAAACGTTTTCAATGTCATAGTTTAATCTCTTGAACTAAGTTTTAAAAAAAACACGATAGTAGCCCCTGGCTGTGCACTATTGTGCTGTTATCCAACATGGCTGTCTTCTTTTCCAACTGGATCTTCTTCTCATGAGACCTGCAGGCCCTGCGTCAATCACAAAAATTATTCAAATTGCTTTGACCTCAGAGTTTTTCAGTGAGAAGTCTTTTAATAGCAGGTGGAGCAGCAGATATGGGCGGGGACTGAGAGTAGGAGAGAGGGAAGTAAAGATGTGGACAGAATGAGTTTTCTGCTCTCCAACACTGTGAAACTCATACATTCTTCAGTCTGTCAGAGGGGGAGCCACAGGCTGACGCATGTCTCTATCTTCACACAGACAGTAAATGGTCACATTGCCTGCCTCGCTTCTCTCCGTCAGGAATGGAGACAAGAAAAAAAGCTACGGTCAGAAGTAGATAAATATCCGGAGGTTGTGCATAGTCATTCATTTTTGGGGAAGACAAAATTGAGTTATTGCTTTATGCTTTAGCCGACAGCACTTTCTTTTCAGTTGTCATATTTTATTTTGTCTTTGTCTTGTGCAATTTTTTTATTTGTTGGTTTTACATGCTGCTGATGTTTAAAATCCTGATATGATCCTCCTGTATAAAAATACATGAGGTGGTCCGTTAATAGCACATATTCAAAGCCCATAGTTACTGACAGTATTACTCATCTAACTCTTTTTTTCTTTAAATTATTAAAGGCTCAGTACAAGCCTACAACTGACGTCTGTTATAAGATACATTTTCAGTGGATAAGATGTCTCTCCAGTTTTTTTTTACAGAGCACTACTGGTATAAGTTTCACATCTGGATTTTTTTTTTAGATTTTCCATGAGGGTTTTCCATGAAGATGAGGGTTTTGATTTGTTTATTAACCCCAACATTTACAGAATTTTCTGAAACTGCTGAGCATTACGTGCAATAATCCAAATGAGGTCAAATATCCAACCCCCTACAACTCATTTTAATGTGCAGCTATTTTGCATTGACAGAATAAGGTTGCAGCTGACAGTTAATTTCATTGTTGATTAATCTACAGATTTATCTTTTTAATAATGAATGAAAGTACTGAACAAATGCCCCACACAACTTCTTTTGTTTAACCAAAAGTCCAAAACTCAAAGATATTCACTTTATAAAAGCAGCAAATCAATCAAAACTAATGCAAAAAGCTGAAACCCAAGGATGTTTCACTTTTGGAAAAATTATGATTAACTGTTTATCAAAATAGATTAATTGATTATAAAAATAGATTATGATACTAGATTATTTTAGGTAAGGACTACTAACAAGTCAGAAGCAGAGTGTGAGGGCGTGCCATGCTTGCAGCTTAGCGAGCATTAACGTGTTACAAAGTGACGCATGTTCGTCACAGAAGTAAAGGCTGGACTACAGTAGAGCTGTTTGGAGCAGTTTGTGAACAGTGTTTTGTTAAATAAACTTTCTTCTCTTAACTGCATTTGAATCCAAAACTCGCCATTGTTTCCTGACAAGCCATGACACATTTGCCCCTGAAAGGTAGTGAAGTAGAAGCAAACAATGGAAATATCCAAGTAAAGTGTAAGTGCCTCAAATTTGAATTTAAAAGAGTACTTAAAAAAGAATTCAAATTGATGCAGCAGAATCAGAGTTATTATCTTTTTTATTCCATACATTCTTCTTCCTTGTCAAAACCTGCTGCCTATTACCCACAATATAACTCAGGTACAGACAGATCTGGATGTGTTATGCTTGTAGAGGCAAATGCAATCTTAAAACCAATTGGTCTGGCGGAGATTCAGTCTCTCGCACAACTAGACATGTTCCGATATAATACCCGTATCGGTACCGCCTCCGATACCGTAAGTACTGGAGTTTATGGACCGATCTAATACCACATAATAAAGCACTATAAAAAAATTCTACGTTATAGTAGTTTATTTATGTTTTTAACGTTATAACTGACTGTTAAACTAGATGAAAAAATAAAGTTCTACGGTGTTCATTGTTTGTTTATTGCTCATTTTTCACAAAGAGTTTAACCTGAGCTAAACCGACTTCAAATCACATGATATCACATCCATACAGGGATAGTAGTATACAGTTGTTAAAACATAATAAAATATATACCACATTGGAATCGGATCAGTACTCGGTATCTGCAGATTCGCAAGTTCAAGTATCGGAATCGGCATCGGACCATCTCTGGGGGCAACAGTCTTTTTTTCAGGGGTTCCGGTGTAGCCAGCGGATATCCAGGCCAAGACTTCCTCTTATGTGTGTCGGGTCCAATTAGCAACTTAAGACGTGACAATTTGACAGAGATGTCACTATAAACGGATATCTCCATATAAATGTACATATATTTAAAAAAGTAAAAAGCTAACCCGTCAGATGATAGGCAACAGGTTTCAAGATTGCATTTGTGTTACGTTGTACATGTGTTGTGTGTAAATGTTATGCCTCTTTTGCACTTTAGATGGAATGTTTACCTGCATGCTACCAAAGCCCGCTCGAACATGATTGGTCAATACTTATTGGACCACAAACGGAAAACAGACTGCTTCCAATATTAAAATCTTGACGGGTTGCCTGCAGTTTCTGCATTCATATGCAGATGTCTGGTTATAGATATTACAGCTATATTATTATATTTTTTACTCAAATGACATCTCTTGAGACATTAATCAGATTTCGTACAGCTCCCTCTGAAAACACGAAAGTCTTCAAACAACAACTTTATTCACATATGTATCATTACTCCCCGAGACCTGTCAACATATTTTGCTGAGTATAATCAGTTGAGTTCCACTTTGCCTACAGTACTTCAATACTACAGTACGTAAAATGGAGACAATACAAAAGACCACTTAAAAATGTTAGGAACAATTTCAGAAGAAATCTCATTTCCAGTAAATATGTTCACTTAAAAAATGGACATCTCTCCCATGTTGCTTTATTCTTTTCTATTTCTATTAACACTTCAACGCATCAGTGTGAAATCTAGTCGTGAGTAACATTTTCTTACCATAAATAGTAAAAAGTGTGATTCAGATATAAAACCAAGGAGTATTCAAAGGATGAAATGTCACGACATATTCCACATACACTGATGTCCAAAGGGAGGGGTATTCAAACGATACGGCATTATTTCATATTACATTATAACAGCATATAATTTTAGACACAGTTAAATGTAACTTGCGCTGTTTAGTTTCCAAGGTAACGAGAAGGGTATATTTAGAGTGCAGTAAACTGAGATGGACTAAAGAAGTGTTAATAATCTTGATGGAGCAATTACAATTAATCAAAGCTAAATAGTAGAGTTCAAAACAACTCATCTGCTTACAGTTGAAGGTAAAAGAATGCCCAAGAACAACCCCCCAGCTCATTTACTTCTGGCACTGAATCCTTCAGTATTTAGTGACATTACTGATTCATATGGTACAGTACAGTTTTACTTGAGCGACTCATAAAGCGGGGTCCAGGGCAAATACAGACGTCAATGAGAAAGGTGTTTTTTGTACTACATGTTGAGATATATTGCTGCAATAACCACCGAATATGCAGTCAAACATGGGCAATGCAAATAGCACACCAAAACAAGTTTAAAACAAAGATACAATCAAGAAATACATTCTACTTTGATGTTGTAGCTGAACTTGTGCTGAATACAAAAAAAATTATGGTACTTTGAAAATACTTCTTAAGAGTTGTTAAACATCCTCAGAACATGCCAAAATCATTTGTCTGAAAGCACCCTTGCACCCCAGAGGGTTAAATTCATCACTCAACCTCAAACACATTATTTTACAGGATCATAACAGTGCTGTATCAAACTAGAGGTGTAAAAAAGATATAATATAAAAGGCAAACAACACAAAGGTCACATATTTTTACTTATAATATGATATAAAGAGTTTAACTTCTAATTTTAATCACACAATGTATGGGCTTGAGTTTGGGCAGGTTTATCAGTGCTGGGGCAAGGTGAAAGACAGACTGCTGCCCAGCAGAAGTGTGATTTTAAAATGGAAACCGCTTAATTCAATTAGAAGTTTTTCTTATGATGGCCAAAAATTAAGCATACATATATTAAATTAAACATAATCAGCTTTTTTCTAATTCATTATTGTATCTTCATTTAATTCATAATTGCACATTTATTCTCGACGTTTGGGAACAAAACTAATCTTCAATCAAAGTTCTGCTTACTACTACTACTATTACTTTCAGAGCTCTTAACCACATCTTACACGTCTTCATTCAGTGAATAGAGCTGAATCAGGCATCGTGTGAACTAAATGTGGAACAATGCAATATTACATGAAACAACTTTATTTGCTCATTGAATTGACATTAAGATGTAAGTGAAAGCTTGTGAGTAGACCTTTGAGTATAGATTACTTGTTACTTTGCTCTTGATTTGTTTGTTTTTGATGCCCATTTTGATCCAATTTTGGAAAGTCCAATTTTCTATGCACAACAGTCTTTGTCACTGCCAACTACTGTTGACATTTGTGAAAAACACTTCACCTGTTAATGACAAAGTTTAGAAGATCCAACCAGAGTTCCAACCAGCGGGAATATTGTGTGGGATATTCATTCTTCCTCTTACCCAGAGTTCCCTCTTCAATGTGCAGCGCCCAAACCAACCACTGATTCAGCGTCAAGGACGACAACCCTCAATGGCTTCCCTCCAATTGGGTTCTAGGAAACAAGTTATTTAGAAAAAATAAAAATAGCCTCCACATCAGACAAATATAGTGGAGAGTTATTATGTAACTGCATCAACACCCTTTGCCAAACTTGCTTTAGGTATGTTAGTTACTCTGGCTGTGGAACAGCTCAAATGTTTGGGTAAAAAGAGAAACTTTCTGTTATTTCATAACTGACGTCACATAATTAACGTCGGAGTGCCGCCCTTAGTTTAGCAGAGCGTCCTCGAGGATTGTCTTTTACGTCGTACTTTTCTGGGGTGATTACTTTTCTTCGCAGAGGAAGCCAATGAACGCTTCCACCATCACTTTTTTCGTCCGCCAGTTTTTCCTTCCCAGTGCCTTGCTTTCTCGGGCTGAAGTGATACTGATCTAGATTAGACAAGTCATCTCCCTGGAGGAAACGTTTGACCAGCCTGTCTTCTAGTGAATGGAAGGTGATCACGCAGAGACGTCCTCCAGGCGTCAGTGCCGCCCGGGCCGCACGCAGCCCAGCATGTAGTTCGTTCAGCTCATCATTCACAAAGATGCGCAGAGCTTGGAAAGTCTTAGTGGCCACGTGCGCTGGTCGATGGAGGCGGTCCTTACGTGCATAGACGACAGCTGCAGGAAACGATCCTAGGGACAAAGACAGTCAGAGTGAGTGGATCTTATAATTCTAATGCACTAAAATATTTTGTTATTACTGTAATTTTACAGTTGTTTTATTTGCATATAAAAAGAAAACAGGCAGAAAAAGGAAAAATGTGAAGGAGAAGCTATATAAAGGTAGATACAACTTTAAAGAAATGATAAATGAGACCTAAACACCAAGAGGGGCAGATGGATGAATTGAGAGGAGCGTGGTCACTTTAGGTTACAGCGATAAGTCGATTAATTGATAAGGCCATCAACAGAAAGTTAAAGTATTTAGAGAACCGATTTATCATTAAAGTAATTCTTTAAGCAAAATTGCTAAATGTGGAATGGTTACAGCTTCTTATAGATTTGCTGCTTTATCTCATGTCACCATAACTGAATGTCTTTGTAATTTGGGCTGTTGGTCCGACAAAAACAATTTGATGACATCACCTTTAGCCTAAGTAAATTGCAATGAGCATTCTTTCACTATTTCCTGATATTTTACAGACCAAGCGATGATAAAAATAATCACTTGTTGAAGCCCTAGTCCCTAAGGAGTGGTAGTCTGGAATATTTCACTAACTCTTTAGTAAAAACAGCATTTCTGCGTTTTACTAACCCAGCAACAAACTAAAGGGGCAATCATATCGCATTTCGCTCCCCATTAATTTCTATGATGAGCCAGACGTAGTCTCTTCCAGGACAAATTCACCCATCTTTTGCACTTCACTCAGTTCAATCTGTTTGAACTTTATACACGAAATTGCAAAATTCTCCAACGTCCAATGCTAACAACCATAACCATACTAGTGTGTCTTTTGCATTGGAGTACATTTTGAGAAGTGAAATCCAGATTGACTGCATCCAGAGACAGAAATTCAATTCAAACCCATGCACTGTGAACCCGCATTGGTCTTACAGCATACAGAATGTGGTTGGCAGCATTTGGGACTTTTATGCCCACAAACAGTTTCAGACCAGAAGTGTCTGTTGGCTTTTTTTCAACCATGATCATGTAGTATTTTTTCTAACTGCCCGTAACCTTAACCTTTCCCAAACCTTAACCATCCATAGAAATGACGTGATATCAAAAGGTCAATATAATACATACAGCACAGAGTAAGGAATGTACAGAGACAAAACAACCACTGAACAAGCTCAAGAGGTTCAACTATTCAAGGTCAGGACTGCACAGTCTACACAAGAGACAGTACTGTGAGTTCGGCAACTTTGGACGGACAAGATATAATCTGATGGAGGATTGAAGGAGGCTATCTTTGTCAAACCTGAACAGCCATCCGTGAACACAGTGGGGGACTGCTACACCACGTATGCACTCCCACACCACCAACTATACCTGGATTCTTGTGACTCAAAATACTTGTGTCCTGACGGTTCATTAACAACCTCAACAACCCACGGGTGTTATTAGTGTGTAAATAACACAAAAGAGGTTGAGATGGCTGCAATCTCTACCAGTCAGAAGAATAAAAGAAGCCTCTTGACTCAACCATTCCTCTGACTTATATGCTATATCTTCTGGTTGACTGAGAATTATTAGACATAGTCGGCTGCCTTATATTATTAACGCAAGCGGAGTCATTACATTAAGAAAAGAAAAAAAGTATTGACGTAGCACAAAAAAAAAATCTAGCTTACTGCAAAATACATAGGAGCCACTGTAAGCAGTGGAAAGACAACTGCAGCAGGACTGAGCGGCAGGGCCATTAGAGGCTCCGTGCAAAGCAGATGGAGGGTGGAGATGATGTTGATATGGCTGATGGGTCGCTAAAATACTGAGGTAAATACAGCCAAATGCCTCTCATGATCGCTCAGTTCACTGAACGCCAAGTTCAAGTTAAATCTTACTGAGCACGAAACTAATACTTGACAAGGCCATGATTTCAGTTTAAAAACAACAATTTGTATAATATTTTATTTATTGAAAGTGATTCGTGATTCTCTCCCCCACCACAAACTTCCTCTTCATTCCTCCTGAACAATTTGCACCTTTCCTTTTAGAGGAAGATAATTAAAAAATATGCTGCATATTAAAGTTGGGAAACAAAACATTGGCTTTGTGTCAATACATGTGAAGAGTTGCTTCCACCTTGACCAACTCCTAACCCCCACACAGACAACAAATTAACAATAAGACACTTATATAGACCTAAAGAGAAACTGCGATAGAGAAGTGAGTGATGTGGCATTTCTTTCCGCCTGCACTAAACAGCCCAAGGTGTGACTCACACTGCAATCAATACAATGCCTGTGCTGCAAGGACCAGCCCTGCTCTGGCCTCACCAAGCCATGTGATCTCTCTCTACTTCATCTTTCAAAAGTCCTACAGACAGATCCATGGAGAAAAGAAGAGATTAACATGTGAACACTGTCAAATTAGCATCAAAGCTGTGCTGTACCTTTGCGTTATCTTAATTTGCTATATTTGATGTTTCACCAACAAAGGCAAAATCCCAACTAAATCCCACAATAAGATATTTGGACAACAGTTTTTACTGCTTTTTGATGTCACTGGGCAAACAAAAAGCAGCAGTTTGTTCACAACAAAAGAATAAGTGTAACAGGAGAACACTGACACAACTATGTTTGAGGTGGCACCACAGATGAGATGATGTATTTGCTCAAGTTGACATTTTTCAATTTGAGCCAGACAACAACTGAGACACTGAGAGATACGATACAGAGAGTTGCACAGTCTAATTCATTTCCACGTGCAGCTGGAAGCTTGGTGACGCAGAAACAACTTGTGGGGCTAGCTGCTGTAGCTAGTGGGCAAGCTCGTAACCAGAGTTGTAATGTAACAAAAGACATTCTTACATATACTTAGTTACTGTAGTGAAGTAGTATTTTCCCATGTCTGTATTTACTATGTTATTTCTGGAAACTTTGTACTTTTCCTCCACTACATTTCCCCTACTTGTTTCAACAAAATAACATCAGAATACATTTGCTGGACTGCAAAAAGGGCTGTTTGGCGAGTCATAATTCCTAGATTGCAAGTTAATGCATGCTCCATTTCAGTCGGTGATGTAATGCCTGAAGCGCCAAAACTAAAGATGATCAGGAAGCATAATAATGGATAGCGTCAGGGAAACACCTACTGCAAGCTCTGCCGCCAGTATAACAGACAATGACCGCCACGGTGACAGTGGGGAAGATAAAGTTATGCACCTGTGGCGGTACTTGCAAGAAAGTTTTTCGTACGTTGGAGTGAAAGATTCTTCCTCTTCTCTTTGTTGATGTCAGACTTTAAATTAGATGTTTAAGAAGGAGTGGAAACCCTGAATATTATGCTTAACTACCGGGAAGCCACAATAAAGTTTAAAATCAAAGTTATTTTACTTCTAATATTTGACATTTAAAATTAGAAAATGACTTTTGATACTTTAAGTGCTTTTTACCTTTCCTTCGTTGTGTTTACAAAGTGTAAAAGCCCAAAGCCCACCCCAAAGGGACATACCATTTTCCAGAGAAAACACTGTTCACAAACTACTCCAAATAACAGTTTTTAATGCTCTCCCAGCTGCTAGCGTGACACGCCCTCATACTCTGCAACTAACTAGCTAGCTGTGCTGATCTAGCTACGCATTTAACACATTTCTGAAAAACCAAAACGATAACAAAAGTGCCAAAAACTACAAATATGCAATTTTGATATGTAACGTGTAAGGAATAACATTTATATTCATCACACATTTTAGAGACAAGACTATGTTTCCAAAGGCATAACAGGGTGCTTTCTTTTGTTGCCATTTTGTGGAACTCTGCATAAGGTTGAGCTTTTCTAAATGCATTTCAAACTGGCAGTGAAAGCTGATGTGCTAATGTTGAATTAATTCAAGTGGATCACCACCTGTGTTTACTGTTGTTGCTCTGGGTCAAAATTAACGTTAACCACCTTGATGGCATCTCTAAATCAATGCATCCATGTCTTCCCCTCAGGCTACAAGCGCGGGGGCGCACTCACACACAAACGCACGAGCACACGCACACAGTAAAATACAGTGATTGGGTTGTTTTGTTGAATGCATTTTGTGCTGTAATTTATCTACATGTATCTCACTTGACTCTTGCTGTCAGCATTTAGCAAAGTCAACTTTACATAAAATGTACATGTTGGGTAGAATTCTACTGTATTTCCATTTCAGGCTCTCTCTTAAAACACCTTTAACAAAAAGAAAACTGTTAATGGCTGTGGAATCTTTCTGTCACCATCGCAGGTGTATGACGTGGTTGTGTCACCATGGCTGCCTCTGCCATATAAATGTGTTTTTATGCTAAATTTCTAGGTCACTTTTGGTGGCCGTCTTGATTCCATTAGCACATAAAAGGAAACCACCCCTCCCACCCAGAGGCAAGAAACAGAACACACTGTAGGTTGTCAGCTAAAAAATAACGCCACGTTTCAATCATTAAACAGGCCGCACTTGCACAACGAAACCAATAGGCACAGCTGTGGCTATTTGTAGAGCCGTTTATATTATCATATCAGCTTGTAAAGCATCTGGCAGTGATATCTCACTCATTATTATTAAATGTCAGAAAAGTCATCAATGATTTACAGAGCTCCTACTAATACAGAATTTACAAAGTGCCTCACAGTATATAATATAAAAACTAGAGCCTAACCAATATATCGGTGGGCCGACATTATCGGCCGATTTTAGGCATTTCCCGCTCTATGGGTATTGGCATTTATAATAGACAATTTATATGGGCTGAAATATGTGCCAACAGAAACTGAATTGAATAATTTATTTTTGAATTTAAATTGCTAAACTTGAAAAAAAGTTGAAAAACTGAATTTGAGTCACGTAATTTGAAATTGTATTGTTTAATTTGAATCATTGCATTGTTTGTATAGTTTGAAATTGAATTTATTTGTTTGAAACTGAAATCCAGTAAAATATGATCATCAATGAAAATTCACCTCTCCATATATCTTTACATTCAGTTACCACAATTTAAATTCAGTTCACAAAATTCAATTAAAACTTTAGTTTTTGACAAATCAGTTGTAGTTGTAGGCAAAGTGCACTGTTTGTCCAATCGTTACAAAGCTGGCAGGATATGTTTTATAACGACGTTGGACCACATGTGTGAAATTACTTTAAAGTTGCTAGTTTTTTTTTTCGTTATTGTGTTTTTGTTCAAAGGACTTTAAGTTTCATATCTTAAGTTTGTATTTTTATACATTTTATTTATTAGAACTTTAATGTATTTTGATGTTCCTCTATTCTGTTAAAACAAATTATTATCATATTATTTTAGTGAGAACTTATAAATAACTACAAATAACTAATGTTAGGGAAATCAGTTTGTTTCGTAACCCGTTTCTGGGTTATATCGGCCGATATATCGGCATATCAGATTTTTAAATAACCAAATATTTGTATCGGTATCTGCCTTAGAAATCCTTTATCAGTCGGGTTCCAATAAAAACGCCAATGCAGACAAACACTTAGCGCACAAAAGTAACCTTCACACCATTTCCTCTAGCAATAAAACATAAACGTCACACTGCAATGAATGTTGGTACTGGGCACATATTGTGTCTTGCAGAATCATCCAATATTAAGGGACCTCCTTGGGACACTAGTGTTTACACATACTGGATTTACAGTTGACACCACTGTGTCAAATATACATAAATCCCAACTGGAGAGAGACCGGGACTATATTTTAAATTAATTTTAATCAAAGACAAGTTATTTAATCTAACCCCAGTGCGTAATGTGCATAATGTAAATGTTATATTGTTGTAGTTGTGCCAGCAACTAGTCATATGGTAATTTAGGAGGCAATTTGGCCTTGTGTACTCTGATAAATTTGGCATGCAGTTAATACACCAGTCATATTTCTATTTGAATGAAAACTCCTGGCATTTGCTCCTGCTGTTCTTCACCACTGTTTTGGAAGAAAGAAATAATGGGAGTAAATCCAGGTGAAGCAGCTTTATTGAGGTATTGAGGTATTTATTTATTTATTTATTTAAGTGCTGTGTGGTTTGATTCAAGCCTATGTTAAGATGTGGATTCTGAAAAGTAACTGATTAATATTTGGAAAAGTAACTGAATACAACTCCAAAATCCCACTCATTCACACAGCCATGCTTCTGTACACAAGTAAATGCAGTATTTATATATTCCTGAACAATTTAAGTCAAATAATGCATCAAGAAAAAAGGTTACCCCATTGGATGCTGATGCAAACAACTTTAAGGAAAAATAAAACCCATTATGTGCTGCACTATTTGTTATTTTCATGTGAAACATCCAGCATTTTAAACCCATTTTAATGGATGGCTGGACTGCATTATATAGTGTTTACATTGTAAAGGCATCAGTCAACACACACATCTATACACTGGTGGCCTAGACTGCCATGCAAGGTGCCACGTGCCCATCAGATAAACATGCACACACATTCGCATGAGCAACTCTGGGTGCAGTGTCTTGCCCAGAGACACTTTGACATGGTATTGCAGGGCTAGAGATTGAAACACGACCTTCCAATTGATAGACGACCGCTCGACCACCTGAGCCACAGCCAACCCTGTTTACTGCTGTAAATGTGTAAGATAAATGTTTTAAAAAATAAAAACAATCAGGAGAAATCCTCATAATTTCTCCTGTGACTTAAATCTTTTCCTGTCAAGATAAAGAATAATTGTTCATAGAGCCCCACTGGAACTTTCTTGAATCAAAACCTCTTGCATTGTTCCAAATAAACATCGGTGGTGACTCATTTTGCTCTTCAAAAAAGATCAAACAGCTGCTCTCACTTACACCTGTTCTCCCAGGGTGACACTGACGCACATACTACTCTGTGCAATACCTAGTGAAATGACATCTCACTTGTTCAGGAGCTCAAATCTGAAGGCATACTTCTTAAAAAAAAAAAAAAATCAGTGAAGACAAACAATGTAATCCCAGCTTAATGCACAAGTGTGTGAGCATATTTGTAACCAGAGAAATGGGAGAAAAGAACGGAAAAATTAAGCAAAACAGCCACATGGAAGGAGAGAGAGATGGGTTACTGTGTGTGAGCTGCGGTTTGTTTTCAAGGCATTAGCCACATTCTGTTACAGCCAACCCCACCACTGTCTCAACTCTGGTAGGTGCAGAAGAAAGGTACCCAAAACTAAGGCAGGATGATGACTGAGGTCACAGTACATTTGATTTTCTGAGGCAAATACATCCCATCGGGAGACAGCCTTAATAACTCCACTCATGTTTCATTTTCCCTCGCAGCCTCCAGAATTCTGCGGGGAATTAATCAGGACAGTGTCTAGCTACCTGCCACCACGCTGGCCAGCTGCTGTGTCCGGGTGATGGGGCTGACACGCCGTGCCTCCACAATGGTTGAAGCTATTTTCCTGGCATGTCTTTCTTCCCCATATGCAGTGAGGATGGATGCAAGTGCTTGTTGATCTAAGGTATTCACAACGTCAGCAGCGCAGGGCATGTCGGGGTACCTACGCACAAGAAGAGAAGCCCAATTAAGCTGCTTGACGTCACGCACTTGCTGACAGTGGCGAATCCTGACAACTGAGATACAGCTGAAAACCTTCATGGCTGACAGTTATGAATAGATTGATTGTGAAGGGATGAAAAGAGGAATGCAGCTTGTGCAATAGCTTATAATGGTTTATCTTAGCTGGTAGCTTTGCACATTATGCTAACGTGGCAAAGTGATTCATACGTATACTGTATATATGAGAAAATTCAAGAAGCAACACATTGAATTAAATATGCATATCTCTTAATTTATCTATCTATAAATGTATCAATCTATGCTTCTATAAACACATACCTACATACATATACTGTACATATATCCATTTTGTACAAACATACATACATACATACAGATTTAGGTTCAATAAATCCTAGAAGGGTATGCGTGACATGCCGCACTTTAGTAGCGTCACGCATCAACCTTCACAAATGTGGAGTTATAATGCTGTCATAATTAAAATATAAAGCAACTGCATTTTGTTATTCTTTAATAGCTGCAAAAATAATAATAAAAGTTTCAAATTGTTCAAATTCAATTGTGAATGCACTTTTGTATTTTTGTACATTTATTGCCAATATTAAAATTCAAAAGAAAGCTTGACTAATACTGGATTATTATTTTTGTTTAGGGATTATTAACTGTAACGTTATTTGGCTTCCTTTGCTACTGAGACAGCCGGACAGCTGTATTTACACAGCAACAAGAGGTCGCTTGTCAAGAAAACACAGGTTAATCCAATTGTTTAAATAGATTTTTCATTTGTTAAACATTTCAGACATTTTATTTGTCACTTAAAGTTTACTAAAAACTTTAAGAGAAAAATACTATAAATAAAGTCTAATAGGCCCATGTTATTGGTAGCCCATATTGGCTAGGCATTTTTTGTTCGCTGCTCTTTGACATTGCTCTAATGAGTAATGAAGCAATTTCAAGGCAACGGTAACTCAACAGTACAGAAGTGTTTTTTATTTCCAGCTTTGATAATGCAGCATTGCTAAATAAAATTGAGATGCATCAGCCAGAAAAACCTACTGTATGTTGCAAATCACCTACCTCTTTTCATCCATTCTCATATCCAGGGGCCCATCCTTGCTAAGGGAGAAGCCTCTCTCTGCCTGATCCATCTGCATGGAGGAGCAGCCAGCATCCAACAGGACAGCATCAATGCTGCCTGGCTTAATGTTCATGGTAGACAGCAGGGCTTCAAGCTCGCTGAATCGGCCAAGCAATGGTTTCACGCGGCCACTGGAGAAAGGATTAGAAAAAAAAAGGAATTGTGTAATTAGACATTTGTATAACAATGCATTATGGCTGCTGTTAAAATACTGGAATTATATAGATGGATGCGGAAAAGAAATACTACATGATTTCAGTGACATCCTGTGTTTTATAAAAGGCACAGTAAAATGTCATTGTCATCCAGCTCATTGAGGGAAAATTCAGTGTGGTGAGAAGAACAAGATATGAAAACATTAATAAAATGAGAATATGGGAAAATACATCCCTTTATCTTGTGAGTGACTGCAAGCAAGATGCTGTTATCTTTGTGTTTAAGTTAATCAGTTTATCAGTTGAATAAGATAACATGGTGATACAATCAACAGGTTGGTAAAATTAAATTGAGAGATTGTATTGCAAATTGATTAAAGATTATGGTTGTAGCAAAAGAAAAGGATTACAATTTTGACTCTGAAGTAAAAATGACTTCATCAATGTTTAAATTGTGGTGATAATAAGTACCTTGAATATTGAATTGTGTTCCATATTAAAAATAATAATAATAATAATAATAATAATCATACAAAGATGATAATGGCTTGAGTTCCTGAGTTAAGTCTTTGTACAGGGAGAGGTTTCACAATGTCATACACTTACAAATGTGCATTTTACCGACTGGTTCAATAAGTTCTATGACGGTAAGACACCAGTTTGGCAAGTATAACTTCATAAAGATATATATGAAAAGAAGTAAGATGTAAGATTACAGATGTAAGATGTGCCCTGGTCTGACTTTAAAGATATATCTTCTAGTTTCCTCTGTACATTAAAAACAATACTGCAATACTGCATCAATTTTTCCAGCCCTACAATAATAGTTAAATGATTTTCCAATACATAAGGCTTTAGAATCTGAAGGCAATGCACAGTTAATCACATCAACGTTTGGGTCAGATGTTTTTTTCATATTCATGTTTTTATTAATTTAATAGCAAATCATGATTATTATGAATGCTATATTTATTATTATTAGTATAGTATGATGTACAGTATCATTTTTTTTTTTTGTATTACTTTTAATTTCAGAATTTAAATTGACATGCAATGTAACTTTTTTGGACATTTCTTCTTTTTACTAACAATGAAATGGATGGCTGATGTCATGTCACCCATGTTCTGTGTGACATTAAAGCAACAGCAAAGCACTTTTCCTATTTGTTCCCCCTACAGGTTTGAAGCATGATTGTCCATTACCGCAGTGTCATTCGACCTACAGATCCGCTACCCGATCTGGCAAACTTGCACAGTGCGGTTTTACCCGATAGAGGGCCGCAAAGCAAATGCAGAAGTGTCGTTCACCCTGTTACAAATTGAGATACCACTGAAATGACTTTGTAAACACTATTTTAAGATAGAAAATAATTATTTGATGTTGCTTTAAATAAAGTTTGAGGGAGAAAAAAACAAACAAAACAGATATGGTTGGTTCTCAGAGAAGATAATTGAGAGCTAACAGCTCAATGGGACCAGTAAGTAAAGTCCCCTCTTCAGTTCATGGGAAATGTGGATGTTTACTTATAGCAAAGAATTATTAATGTACTGCAGAGAAAATGGTTTCCAGTCAACCTTAACTGAATGGGTGCTTCTTTGGAAGCCCAATAACTGTCTTAGCTAGCCTATTGAGATCCTTTCTTGTCACTGACTGAGCAAGATCCTGTGTACACAATCACTTCCTCATACACGAGCAGAAAGATCCTCCATCCACATTCATGCATTTTTCATGTGACCTTTGAACAATGTGTGAACAAAGATGATGGCAGAAGAGAGCAACAGGAGCTAGTATCTATACATAAGGAGCAAAAGGTCTTATGCAGCCTTCTCCACCCATATTTTCTAGTGAAGTTATTACTCATAAAACAAAAAGGGACCAAAATATCTGAACAAGTCATATTATACGCCACAGACCCAACTGCAAAAGCTATGCAGCTCAAGGTGACTACACCACCTCATCATCAGCTTCCAATTAGCTGTTGCTCTATTTTTGTGTATTGTATTTGTAGCACGCGAAATTGACTTTAATTATTACTTGAAGTACTTTATTGATAATAAGCTGCATTGCTAGCAATTTTGATAAACATGTAAAATAAAAGGTATTGATATCCTTCTCTTAGCAGACATTTTATTACATTTCAAACTTGCCCCTTTTATGTACACAACAAAGACTCCACCTTTCTCAAGATTAACTAAGGGCGTGCAAAGAAAGAACAGAAATTGGCAGGACCTCTATTTCAAACCCACAGAAGACAAAATGGCAAGGGAGCATCTCACCCACGCTGCCAGGGCCTTCCTTTGCTTTGCTGTTGTTATTCACTATCCTGCACAGTGATTGATTTGTTGAAAAATCTATAGTAAAGGCTTTGTTGTTCTCTCCCATCACCTGCACAATCTCTTTCTGTTACTGCCTCCTCAGTAGCACTCCACCCACCTTCTCCAATTTCAAATTTTTTTCTTTTTTTTGATAAAAGTTTTATCTTATCTGATTTAGAACATGTAGGCCATAGAGGATTCTTGTTGAAGCATTTTTGGTGGTGAGGGAGTAGTGGATGTTACACATGCCTTTGGTGTGGGAGACCCGAGTTCGATTCCCACTGCGATTCATTACCCATGGGTCCCTGAGCAAGCCACTTAACCCCTCGTTGCTCCAGAGGCGTGCATATCATGTCAACCTCTGACATAGCAATTGTAAGTTGCTCTGGATAAAAGCGTCAGGTAAATGATATCTAATGTAATTTTTACAAGAGATCAAGCATTGTTGTGCGGATGACGATTTCGTTGCCTCAAAGCTAGATGCTAACTTTGTCTGCAGTTTGGTGCTGAGAACCAAACTGAATTGCATTTATACAGTGAGGCCAGGGAAGGCAACAGTACCACTTGTGTTACTATATATTTCATAATAAATAGCTTTGTTACCTAGCAGATAAAAGGAATGCTGAATTTCTCATTTCATTAGTGTATTGTACCTTCTCTGTGTAACTGCAGACACATTTGTTTGGTGCTGTCAGTGCCAGCATACTGACAGCATACTGACTGGCAAAAGAGGGTTAAGAGGAGCGAGTTCGGCAAGAGTGTAGCTTCAGACTGAGCAGGACCTCAAAGCTTTATTTGAAAGCCGCTATGACGAGTTTGTGTTTCTACTCTACATAATGTAGCAGTGTTCTCAGCCCACTGAGAAAATGTGCAAATGAGTAGACTGATGCAACTCAACATTCTAATATTATATTTGTATAAATCCTTTTACACAAAAATAACAATTTTAAGTCTATATCTAATATATATATATACACATATACATACAGTATATATATTGTACATGTAATAGCTAGCTATTATACAACACTGAAAGCTCTGTAATGCTAATCAAAGGTTTGTAATCATGGAATGTTTTAACAAATTACTTCCATCCATCCATCTTCATCCGCTTATCTGGTATCGGGTGGCGGGGGCAGCAGCTCCAGCAAGGGACCCCAAACTTCCCTTTCCTGAGCCACATCGACCAGCTCCGACTGGGGGATCCCGAGGCGTTCCCAGGCCAGGTTAGAGATATAATCTCTCCAACTAGTCCTGGGTCTTCCCCGAGGCCTCCTCCCAGCTGGACGTGCCTGGCGTTCCAGGAGGCATCCTTACCAGATGCCCGAACCACCTCAACTGTTTCCTTTCGAAGCAAAGGAGCAGCGGATGACTGAGCTTCACACCCTATCTCTAAGGGAGACACCAGCCACCCTCCTGAGGAAACCCATTTTGGCCGCTTGTACCCTTGATCTCGTTCTTTCGGTCATGACCCAGTCTTCATAACTATAGGTGAGGGTAGGAACGAACATTCCCCTGTAGATCGAGACCTTTGCCTTCTGGCTCAGCTCTCTTTTCGTCACAACGGTGCGATAAACGGAATGTAATACCACACCGGCTGCTCCGATTCTCCGACCAATCCCACGCTCCATGGTCCCCTCACTGGAGAACAAGACCCCATTAACAAATTACTTTTACTTTTTAATTATTCAATATTAAATTCTGTAGTTGGTGTCCGCCCACAGGCAGGTGATGAACATACCTTTCACTAGGAACTACAACTTCTTTTCTAACACGTTTTGGTAAGCCACTGAAGGATTTAAAAGTATGCAAAGCAATTACATAACATTTCTAAATTATTAACTTCTTTATGTGGCTTAGACACAGAGTTGGAGATAGAAATGCCTTATGTAAGGTCTTATATTATTAAAGAGGACAAGTTTCAGTGGTGTATGTGTGGAGGTCCAAGTGTGGGCTCATAATTGCTTATGAGATCTGAGCTTTTTATAGTTGTAGCACCCCACATTGACATCATGCCTTTTTTTGGTATTCTGGCATCTCACTTGATCAATCTAATACTGAATATGATCTTCCCAAAACTCACGCAGAGACAGTCCAAACCTTGTAAGCTGTAAGTGTGTTCAGCTCAGACTCTGGCAGTTATTTCCCTCCAGTCTTTCGCCTATTTTCTAGCCGTTTCTTAACTTTTTTTTAAGCTCAACTTGAAACATTTTCAACTTGCACGGACATGTCTTTGCGCCAGGTTGTGCAAATCAATGCAAATCTGAGTCTAGTCATGTCTTTCATTTCACTAATAATCACACTGCTCCCAAACCTTGCATTCTGTCAGTGAGTCTTGTTTTAATCAAGATCATTTCATGTTCCCAGCTTTTGCAGGATATCTAACAATTGTTGTTAGTTGTACAAATATAAGTTTTCTTTTGAGACTTTTAACTTGCCAAACCACTTGATACCATAAGTTTTAAAAAGGTACAAAATAAGAAGGTGTAAATAACAATAAATAAACAATTAATTATCAATCTGATTCATTTCAGTATTTTATCTACACTCCACAGGATTTTTTTATCAAACCTGTTTTGAATTTAATCCAAACAAAATATAATATGTTTATTATACAGAACGTATAAAAAAGCTGCATATGTTATAAGAAAGTCAAATGCAAACTACTAATTTATAGTTTAAGTTTCCTTATTGTCAAACTTTTATTTCCAATTCATTATAAACCATCAAACTCAATTGAGACATTGTCTACTTTGGTTAAAGGTTTGGATAATATTTGACTACACTTAGTATTTCACTTAATAGTTCCTTGCATTCACTTGTTCTTGTCCATCTGGAATAAGAACACAGTACACTGGGTGAGGACATCAGAAACCTTGCCATCAGACTCAGTTTGAGTGCACAATGCTGCCTCTTCCCAATGCCTAAAATATTCCCCTTGTGGTGACCCACTCAGTTAGGAAGGTAATAAAAATTGTAAATTTGTTGGTGAGCTTGCCGTCATATTCTTAGAAATGTCATCAATAACTTATATGCTTCCCTGTTTCTCCATTTTAATTTTATCATCTTTCTTTTCTTGTTTAAAAGCTTGTTTCTGAATGGTGAGGAGATAAGGAAAGTTTACAAATATTGTAATCTACATTAGGTGTTATCTATAATTTGTGATTAATTGTTTGAAGTTATTAATCAACTAGTTAGAATTGAGAGGATGGCTGACTTGTGAGTTTAAGAAGAATGCAAAGAATACAACACTAGATTGGTTTGGTTTCTTTATGGTGACAAAACCAAACCAAATAATTCTAAGTGAAGAAGAGTCAGGATAATTTTATGCAGTGTACAATATATATTGAAGACTCAACGACTCGCAAAAAAGTTCAACCAGGCTCAAATATTGCTGCAATGCAGCCTTTAAATACATAATCTGTTACTCCAACTAAGGCCTGTACTATGAAACAAGATCCGGAGTTAACGAGGTAACTTCAGGTTCAACACAGGGTTTTCAGTATCACAACGACGAATCACTTGTTACCGGATTACATTGCCATGGTAACTTATGATGAACACCTAACCTTGTCGGGAGCAGGTTATGCTGGAGATTAGAGATCAACCCGTGTAAAAGCACCGCCTACTGACCAATCAAGTATTCAATTGATAACAGCGTAACCTTAGAAGATCCGCTGGGGCTCGGTGCTGAGAGAGAGAGAGAGAGAGAGAGAGAGAGAGAAAAGCGTGCTCAGAAAAGTTCAAATATTAGAGACCGACAACCCCGGTAACATTCCCGGTGGGTATCTTTATGACATCTTTTTTTTTTTTCTTTTTCTCAGCGGAGGGAATTACGTATGTGTTTGTGTTATACGACGATAAAAGTACTGATTATTTATAAGGAGTCTGGTGGGCTTGGTGATGGGGATTTAGTTAATAAATATAAAATCATATTAATATTCAACCGCCTCTTATATGAATGCGCACGGCGCTGGATTGGGAAACCCTATGTTGATTGAACCAGTCGTGACACACCTTATGCGGGACCACGATTGTCAGGGCTAGTGAAGCCGGGTAACTGAAAGAAATCCAGGGCATGTTGATCTTGAGTCATAGTACAGGCCTCAGGACTGCCTGGATTTATTTGTGTGCAGCCGTTTACCTATAACAAAACGACCCCACCAACGAAGCCCTGTGCAGGAAGAATGGCCTTGTCATCTAGCTACACAGCTAGCTACATCCATGAAAAATCACAACAAAAATGGCTAAACAAATGTGGGTAAGATTGACAATTTACAAGCCGTTGTAAATGGAGTCAGAGAAATAATTTTTTAAATGGCAGATTTCTTCAATCGTCATTAAGACATTAATTTAACTGCTCTAAGACACTGTTACCATAGCCAGTGGTAGCATTTCTAAAAACATGTGAAATTTGTATTAAGATAGGAGGAATAAAGATTTAAAAAAAGATTCTACTATCCTGGTGTATGGCACTTGCTGATGTAAAATCAACAAAGTGCATAGTTAATAGCATATCTCATATCATATCAGTGTGTCATGTTTGCTTGACTTGGCTTTTCAATAATGCTTGGTGCCTTTTCAGATTCATAACATTTATTGTGGGCACAACTCCTGCGTAGCTTCAAGTGCGGGGAAGTCATAGCAACAACAAGAATGGTGAAAAGCAGAGAACAGTGAGGCTCAACATGCAGGAGGCAAATCCCATTAAAGACATGGGTGAATATCATTCAAGGAACAGAGGGTTACTTTCATAAGCTAACGCTTTTAAATAAACATTAGGAGGTGAAATGATTTTCTTTGTACTTTAAAACTGGGTTCAGATTCAACAGTTTGCACTGAGGTAAGACTTTCCTCAAGACACGGGAGCACAGATGAGAGAGAAAATCCTTTAACACTGTTGTGCAGATGCACTGCGGAGGTTGCCAGGGTCTTTTACTCAGTCTTCCAATAATATTGGTTAATTGCTAGATTTCTCTAGCTTCTCTCAACTTGCATTACGAGTAGGCGTGGAAGAGTTTACAGCAAGGGTATATTGCTGCTGACAGAATACAGTGTTCTCATTCTCTCTCTCTCTTAATTGTCATTCCCTGCTCACAGGCACATTTCTCTGGCATATTCCCTTGAGAGAGGTTTCCCCAGAATCTACGTAAAAGGATTCCTTCCCACGCCATGGTCTTAGGAACATCTCATTTTCATCCTCCCGCGCCTTGCTCATGCACACACACACGCACACACATACACACTCCCACTCACCCTGGCATTGTGTCCTCGTGTCTCCCTGTTCTCTCACTATCACGTTTTCATTTTCTTTTTCTCTCTCTACTTTTTAACTTCTCAGGGCTTCTCTCTACTTCCCACCCCCCTTCATATCTTATAGATCCTCCGTGGGAGGCAGCATCTCCTTCACACTGCAGGCGTGGGCCCTTACTCTGACAAATGACATGCCGGGCCCACCAGCTTTGCGTGGGGGAAGAAAGCTTTAAGTTAAGAAGGAAGAATGGATTTGATTGGATGGAGAAACTCAGGGGCTGTATCTTGGTGAGCAGTATCTGATCGGGCGCAGGCAACAAGTGAGAAATACAGCAGAACAGCAATACAATATTACAACTACAGTATGTTTTCAGAAATAATGACCACAAACCAAACTCTGCTCAAGATGGTCAGGCGGTCAGCTGCCACAATAAACATGAATAGTAGGTTACAAACATTTGTCTAGACAGCATATAGGCTTTTACTTGTGTTTTGGTCTAGTTGATGTTTTCAAAAAAATCACTCACGAGTATTCCTTGGCTAACTGCTGTGCCAGAGAAATGGCTGTAGGATCTCGGTCTAAGGCCAGGACTGTGACTTCAGGAACCATATTCAGTATTGCTTTGGTATGACCGCCACCTCCAAATGTCATGTCCAGGACCACCTACATGCGAGAAAGCAAGAAAACAACACATTCTTCTCACACCAGGGCTCCATATACACACAATTAATCATCATCACCTTATCATCACAATGGTAATTCTTGATTTAAGAGTTTAATTCACACTTACGCATGGACAAGGGTAATTTTAAAGGAATCTTTATTATCTAAGGGTACTTAATGTCAATTCTAATGCTGGAATTAACTCAAAATTTAGGATATAAGCAAAAGTGTAAGGTAGACTTCCTCAATATTCATATATACAAACAGTAGACTGATAAAGAAGGTTGTCTTTGGAAGTGTGATGATCATAGTTAGTCATACTTAGATCATAGTATAATATAAATCATAATTGCAAATTATTACATTACATTTAATTTAGTTGATGCTTTTATCCAAGGCGACTTCCAATAAATGTATTCAACCATGAAGGTAATAACTCCAAACAGCAAGAACTGAGCACATGTGTGCACATGTATCTTAGCTAAGGTGCAGTAGGAAGAGATGGGTTTTTTTAAGCCTGCTGCGGAAGATGTGTAGACCTTCAGCTGTCCTTCATATTCATTGTATGTATTTTATAGTTATTTTTTTGTTATGTTGTTCTGCCCTGTGTCAGATGAAAAATGCATTGTGGGAACAGTTCACCTGAGAGAAAACCCCCAGTGACAGAAGATAAACACGACACAGCCAGCATTTGTTTAATCATTATTTAAATTTGCTTTACTGTCTTGCAAGTTCTGGAAAATGACGATTATTTACCTTGTTTTATTTTTGAAGTCCCACAGCAGTATTACTGTAGGACTGGAACCGTGGAACAAATGCCCAGCAATGACGGAGTAATGTCTAAAATGCAAGTGAACTATTACATTAATCACTCTCCAACTACCAGAAGCAACTGGCTAACACTAGTGTATTTAATTATCGTCACACCCTCCGATTTATTTTCCACTTCAACCAGACCTTTTGCACTTTACACTCAAGACCTACTGCTCTGCGCAGCTTGCACCTGAATGGGGAAAATAGGGCCCTCTCACTGCATTGCTGCAGTCTTGGTGGGTTTTTTTGGCAGATTTTTCTACCTTTTACCACAATGAAGAGAATTTTTGATACATCACCACCAAAAAATAATTGTTATCGTTTGTAGTGAAAACCTAAAGCCACCAAACTTACAAAACGTTTTTTCCCAATGTGTCTTTAATTTATGCAGGAAATGCTGTGGTTGATTTAAACATTTTCATTGTTTTTCAATGACAGAAATTAAACCTATTAATATTTAAATGATTTCAAATAATTGATGTTCACAGTCTACTTCATTGTCTCTCAAACAAAACCTAAAAACAGTTGTTTGGTTGTCTTGTTGAGGAAATAGTGATCACTATAACCATTTGGTTACTCTAGAAAACATTGTGTTAATTTATTCAAAAACAAGTGTGAAAATTGATATCTGCTGAAAAAACTTAAAGGTTGGCCGAAGAAAGATGCATGAGAAAACAATCCCTAGAGCACTCAGCTGTATAAGCAGTGTTTGGTTGAAAATCAACAAAGGCTACCTTTACCTTGCACTGTGCACTTTGTATTAACGAAGTCTTACTTTGCAAATGTTTAAATAACTAAAACAGAATATTTTTGTAGTTGCATGTTACTGTATTACAAGCATGTATTAACTGTGGAACACCATTTACTAATCAGATCATGAAAGGGAGGGAGGGGGGAAATTAATTTATCAAGGGAATGTTCAATAACCTGCCAACCACTCTACCACAGCAGCTTTGCAGTTAATCGGGTAGATGTGAACTCAGCTGTATCCATGGATTAACACTTGCAAAGCAGAAATCATCTCCTGTCCAGGCATGTTTCCTGACAGAGATCAGATCTGTCAGAGATGGGAAGTAACGGAATACAAATACTTTGTTACTGTACTCAAGTAGATTTTTCAGATATTTTTACTTTACTATTTATTTTGTGCCAGCTTTTTACACTCCTTACATTTTTACCCAAATATCGGTACTTTCTACTCCTTACATTTTACAAAATTGTCTTGTTAAATCAAAAGTTTGTCTATTAGGAGTGACTGTGAATGCATCTCGGAGAATAGCGCGGACATGCTAGGCTAGGTTGCACCCGCCGGTTAATTAATTCGATACAATGGCTACTGTTGAACGTCCTTGCTCACGTTTGTATTTTAGGTGCATCACTTACATGCTACACTTATTCCGCATTTAGATAATGTAATAGTGGGTTTGTAAGTATTTGCTAGCATATATGATTCCAATGCCTTGTGTATGGTAGCCTTAGCAATGTTATTTATTTCTTTGTAGAACCACACACAAACACACAGCCATAACAGAGCTACCCATGACCATGTTCAGCTATAAATACAGTCCTAATCTGGGCCTGAAGTTAACTTTTTTGACCACCTGCCACTGTCACTTTTTACCAGACATTTTTTGTTTTTACTCATGAAGGTGAAAAACAGGAAATGATGTTTCTCTATGATCTTATCCTGTCCTATTCATGGTAGCCTACTCGTGGACATTGCTGTAGGCCTAGTACGGGGGCTACAATAATGCGGTCCTCAATTTAGGTCATCCTGTACATCTCATCTGCGTTTTTCCCCTGCATCCACATATGTATTTGTGTGTGTGTGTGTGTGTGTGAGAGCGCACGTCAGTCACAGGGGGAACGGAGCAGTAGCCCCGCCTACTGCAGCAAGCACAAACAGCGGCAACTTTACAGCTTACATTGATGTTAAAATGTCTACAGGTTGGCAGGAAGGTCTGAAATGTTTTGCACAGCCTTTCATCGCACGTAAATGTGAGATGCTCGAGTCACATGCGTCTCGTCTTCATATCAGAAAAACGGTAATGAATTTGACCAGTTCTTGCTCCATCTTGGTCAGTGGCTGCACGTGGGACTGCTGAGATTGTAATGAAAATGCGATAGGGAGCCCCGGCTGTCAATCAATGTCTTCCAGTGACGCGGGCCCCTGATTGATAATATTTTATCCTTTATAGTCTTTCCAGAAGCCATATTTGAGCACACACACATACATGTAGATTCCTTTAAATGTTAAGGGCAAGATTTAAAAAGAGAAACTGGATCTCTGAATTCTCACTCAATCACACCTGAATTCTTTTCTTGCTACTCAGTCAGATTCTTATTAACCTGGAGTCCCAGTCTCTGTCACAATAATCATTTATGTGATGTTTTAGGCCTATTAGAAGACATCCATTTACAATGTAGCCAATAGCATATAAAGAGCTTTTTTTCCTATGTCCACTAAAGTTTCTCAGCTTGTACTCTAGTAAAATGCGTGGGGTCCATGTAGCTTCCCTGTATGTAGCATAAAGAACGGTTGTCATTTGCAAGGCTACTTTTACACTTTAAATAAATTTTAAAGTCTGTACTTTGTTACTTTTACTTGAGTAAAGAAGTTAAATCAGTACTTCTACTTTTACCAGAGTATTTGTAACACAAGAATCTGTACTTTTGTCATCTCTGCTGACTGCCACTGCTACAAAAACAAATTGCTTTCCCTTTATCATGCTTTACTTGGATTATGCTTTACTTTTTATTGTTTACATTCCTGCACTGTGATTTATTATAATATCAGCAAATGGTGGGGAACAGATGTAAAATGACAGAAAAGGAAATGCCAGCTATTCCCCGCAAAAAACATTAAACATGACGATCGATAGTGACGTTAAAGGTGGGGTGTGTGCGTGCATGTGTGAGGGAAGAAGTGATCAATGGCGGTTCCCTCTTCTTTCCAGCGCACAGCAGCAGATGGGGAGGGGGTGTGGGCTAGTGGGATGAGTCACACGCATAATGAACTTGCCTGCTGTGCTATTCAATACAAAAAAGGAAAACGAAAACACAAACAGCAAAGTAGGCTGACTTTTATCGAAATAGTCGACACAAGCAACCAGGAGACAAACTGGTCCTCTACTGGATGGTGCAGCACTTGTCACAACATTGTTTTGTCATCTTGAGGAAGCTGTAGCCAAAAGAACAAAGGTAAAGCCTGATACAACAGACTGCCAACTGATGCTCAATATTGTTAGAGGTGGTTGGTTAAAAATATAAATACTGTAAGTTTATTTTCATTTGTATGTTTGCTGCACTGAGAACAGATACTGTCCATCTTTATGGGTTTAATACAAGTTTTACCTCTTTTTTCTCACACACACACACACACACACACACACACACACACACACACACACACACACACACACACACACACACACACACACACACACACACACACACACACACACACACACACACACACACACACACACACACACACACACACACACACACACACACACACACACACACACACACACACACACACACACACACACACACACACACACACACACACACACACACACACACACACGTAGTGTCTGTAACCAAAAATGGTGAATTGGATGTTTACAAGGTCATTTACAAAGTAAATTGAGAATAGTTTCCTCACCCTGAGGGAAAACAAGCTTCTTCAAAAGCCTTAAAATCTTTCCTTCTTTTTCAATGAGGCTGCTGCTTCTGCCACCAGATGGACAAAACAACTTCTTGAAAAGATTTGGTGATAATAGGTTTGGCATTTGCGATGATGATTGACACCAAACTTGGGAGTGAGTCATGCACATTGATATTTCATACAGTGGGGTGTCAGCGAGGCTCTCACCTAGACCAGGCCTTCCTAGAGAAAGCAGCAGATTGGAATTAAACCAGAACACACTGTGGATCAGCTCAGTCTCTATATGCAGAAATGAAACTTAAAGTAAAAATACAGTAAGTAAGTAATTGCTGTAATTTGTGTTTTGAAGAACTTGTTGTGTGTAATATTTGCCTTTCCCAGCAGAGGGAATAGGAGAGTTAGGAGTAGTCCGAGTGGTGCAGTCCAACAGTGAAGCTGCAAGGTGCTATAATGCGGGACACTTCAGCAGTTAGCCCACAGAATTCTCAATGAGAGCTTTTCTTCCCAAAAAAGAAAAAGGTAAACACATTATAGACTCTCGTTAAATCAAAACCACTCATAAGAGGATCTATTTTGAGAGATTTTACAAACACATATGATGTGGGGAAAGTCAGATTTTTGCATTTATGAGAATCTGCAAACATAAGACAGCTCATACAACAGTAAATAATATCCTGGCCATGTGGAAAAAGTGGCCTCATCTCAAGTCTTCTTATGGTTGAATTCATTAGGAAAAGGGGAACAGGAACCTGAGAGAAGGCTGAGTACTCACCTAAATCCTACTTGTGACTCCACAGCCCAGGTCAGTTACAGTGGGGGATCTAAAATGTCATTGAGGGGAGTTTTTACAGATCTTGTTACACTAACACACAGACCATTAGGGAGACAGATACACAGGTAAAGGATCACTTTTCTTGTCGCGTCCGTTGCCATGGCAAGAGTGGAGGTAGCCGGTTTGCATTTCTTTCTCTGTCACACAAAGTTCATGGCAAGATACAAGTGTGCACAAATTTTAGCCGGTTTGTGGCAGAAGAGCATAGTAGGAAGAAATGACGGTGGAGGTTAAGATTAGGGTAATTAAAAAGGTTTTATCTACTGAAATTCACTGTAGTGAAGTGCCTACTTAACTGGCCATTGCCTTTGTGCCCTGGACTTAAATCTCACACCTTTAAGATAATCAAATTACTTTTGAACTACCATTGAACAGCTTTTTTGATTTTTTTGATTTCAACTTTTCTTGAAAAAGGGTGTGAACACGTTTTTCCTCTGTACTTTATTTAAACTAGTGTGATAAGTGTGTGTGTTAGTCCAGTAGGAGGTGGAGGTGGGGTGCACAAAACAGATGGCCAGTGAGAGCAGACAAACTAAAAAGGCATGAAAGCTTCCCACAATTACTCTGTCAAGAGATTATGTTGATGGTGAGCATGCAAGTAGCCTTGTGCCTCCCGTACAGTCTATGCACCTACCTCCTTTTAGAGTGTACCAAACATACTACCTGTGTCTTAGAGTATGGGAGAGCAAGTGAACGAGTGATATGCCAAGATAATCTCTCTTTTGTTACAGGAATGCTGCAGAGTTACAGACAAATACTTTCAATCCTCATCTATTCAGTGCTGTTTGTACTCGTTTGGCATGGGTTTAAATAAAAGGCACTTGAGGAGGTATTTGAGCTAGTTAAGACAAGACACATCTAGACGCAGTTAAAAACTCCGCATTTGCTTCTAAAACACCCATCTAGAGTTTGTAGATTTAACGAATGAACAAATCCTATCGGGGGCACTTAGAAGCCATAAAGAAAGGCCAGACTTTTTCATAGACTGTCATACATATAGTACATATACAAGAGACTTAAAAATACTTTAGCATTACTTTTTTTGTAGGTGTCCCCTTTTGAGTATGCTAATAGGAAACAGGAATTAGTTACTGGAATTTTGTGAAGGAAGAAGTGACCTAGCTGTTACAGAACTTTGTCAGAGCTCACATAAGGATCATTAAATCATCCAGTGGTATGAAGTTTTATTTCACCAATAAGGAAATAAAGTGGGATTTTGTCATTTACAGATTTGCAAAACATGGCTACAAGGATCGCAATGTCTATAATAGTCTACGAGTCAAAGCTCAGTCCTCCTGTTGGTCCAACACATTGGTACACATATGTGTTGTACACACTAATGAAGGGATTATTGCTATGAAATGTGTTGCTGATTTTCATGGTCCCTCAAAATATAAGTTCTGATTTGGTGAATGGTATCATGAACCTTAAGGATCTGCGGTTTTTAAAATGGTTGAGAGGACATGATTTGATTAAAGTCAAAAATAAATATGCGAAGAAGAGTGACAGAAGGCACAAAGCACATATCAACAGCAGTGAGCAGAAACGGCCGACGGGCCAGGTAGCCAATTTGGGTTGACAGACTGAAACGTACTTTTGACGGCTATTCTGAGGCCACACGGGCCAAAAGAATAAAACAGAGAAAGTCCACCACCAGCACTCACAGAGGTTGAAGAGATGGTCCTCAGTCAGAACAGTGACCAACCTATTGCTCAAGGCTTCTGTGGAGGAAGCTTGTCTGCGGACACAACTGAGATATTTATTTGGGAATTTGTGATGTGGCCTGCACTGTTGTAAAAACTAAATTCTAATTCAGTGGGGGCACTTATCATTTTCATCTTCTGTTACAGATGGAGTAATATATCTGCCGGAGCCTGCTATAAGAGATCATGCAGCTATAAGTACTCTTAAGACGCCACAGATGGTTCATAATGGATTAAAGATTAGAACACAAAAACAAATTATAACAGGAGCATGATAAAGACACATTGTCAGCTGTCACAATAGAAGAGAGGCCTTGCTGTTGATGACCTTACATCTAACTGTGTAAATGATGGTGCACCATGATACAATTTGTATCTTATTTCTGATATAATATTTTAAAAGAAGATCTAGAAATGGAACAAATGAGGCAGCAGATGAAAAAGACAGAATTCTAAATGCATTACAACTGCTAGACTATTAGTTAAAAGGTGGGTGAGGTGGATGATTTGACTTGATTCAACAACATGATGAACAACAAGAAAAATTATACTAGTTTCCTACATTTGTACTTCAATAATACAAAGGCATATTGGGTTGTTGTTGTTGTTTTGGTTGTTGTTGGGTTTTTTTTTTACACATGGGGAGGTAAAGGAGTATAATACATTGGATTATAAGGGGTGTGATGGCTCCTAGGCCTCAAAACCTAATACGTCCCTTTGGTTGCTGGGATCTGGGGATTGGCTAATACGGACTGATGATTGACACATGGATAAAGTGACATGTCCATAAATAGTAGTGCCTGAGCAGTCACTCTTCCGCTCTCCCTCCTCAAAGTTGCTTGGTTTGTTTGGGCTTTGGGTTGAGTTACTTATGCGGAACATTGCTAGACCTACACACAACCATACACTACACACATTATTGATGAATTGATAGCATGTTCTTTATTTAAATAAATCTGTTCTCCACATGTTTTCATACCTTTGAGCCAGGGTTAGTTATGAAAACCTGCTAGCGAGTTTTCACAAAACCCACTTTCTAAATGGGGCCCTGTGTCTGTTTATATGGTTGTGGCGTTTAACAGATTTATCTAATTATGTATTCATTAGACTGAAAGAGCTAAGAGAAAACAACACTCATTCTATGCACACTAACGTTGGAAGCAACATAGTTTTTACATAATAGAGAAGAGGTTATGTTGTTTACCTTATTTATTTATTGTACTTTTTTGACTTTTGTTTTTGTCCCAGTTGAGGCCCTATTTTTTTATTTTTTATTTTTTTTGTAAGATGGCACCGTACTGCTTCGTTGGTCACCCAAATTGCAAAAGTCAGTTAGCTACAGCCATTGGCCTGTGTCCAAATACAACAACATTCGAGCCTATTTTACTTTTTTCAAACAAGATCAGACAAATCATTTTTATTTTTATGTATGTTGTTTGTCAGTGTCAGTCACTCACTGCGTTTCTTTTTACATCTTTTAAACAAGCAGGCTGTGTCACACGGTTTGTTTAGCGGGAAATGTTCCCACATCTACCAACATATACACACAGTTATTAGAATGCTGATCAAGGTGAACACTGCAGGAGATCAAACTAAATACAGGGCTACAATGGAAATCCTACTGACATGTTAAAACATATTTTTAAGAAATTCACAACTAGAGTTGCAACTAATGATTGATTTAACAATTCATGCTCCCAGGATGATACCCGACCCAAAGGGATATTTTCAATTGCTTGTTTTGTCCTGCAAACTAATGTATTCCACTTAGAATGAAATGCCACCGTTAAAAGCAATAAAAAAAATCCCATTTGTGACCACCATGATTATTCAATTATCACATCACCATTTAATCTTTGATTAATCAAAGTGCCAATCTTGATCTAATTGTTTATTAAATGCTGGTGACATGATTTTCCGAAGGAAGCAACAGCAAGCTGCAACTGAAAGTCAATAATCTTCCCCTGAGGAAAGAAGTGTTTGACTGGGAAAGAGAGCAACCAAAGAGCCATAGACTAACAGAGACTGGCAGTAAATGTGTATCATATACTGCACGGCCCTATCCACAGAGACACAGAAAAGATGGGGCTGTCCAGCTTTCAATGGCAGCCATGGACATTGACATTTTTAAGCACATAACTTCTGAGAAAAATATATTCAGCTTCTTAATGCCGGAGTATCTTCAGTAGCTTTCTTTTAAGGGTCAAACTGTTGACAAAGTTACAATACTAACGAAGCATTCCTTAGTCTAGTGTTCAATGTTTTGTCTTTTTACTGGAGACATCCCTTTTTTGGATTCAACAGGACATAGGCTATTGGTCTACAGAAGTGTGTGCTCTCAGTTTAGCACAAGGCAGAGGACATATGGGAAAACTATCTAAACAATTTCAGGAAGCTGGCGAGTCTGTTTGTCGCCGTCTCACCCAACACCATATATGGCCAATTTCAGGCACAATCTGGGCTGTTATGAAACACATAGGCATGGTTAAGTGTATTTATGTTTCTGGTGTCACCTTGCTTTAAAATCAGGAAAGACTCCTAAAGGTGCATAACTCCATGGACATAAAGCAGCTTATTATCTGTATTTGTGGAAAATCAAGGAAATCAATAGTGTATATGACATTTGTTTGAAATGTCATTTACGGTCTACGTAAGTTGCACTAAGTAACTTTGTGATGTGAAATATGTCAACAGTCAGTTACGCTGCTTTATTACATGTCCTACTTGGTTATAAGAAAAAGTACTTCACAGACACAGGGAAATGGTAAACACCAGAACAATACACTATGTAACCATAATACACAATAAATTGTCCTGTTTAGACAAGTAAAGACAAACCCACCTACCCCTCCAGGCTAGTCCTTAGTTTCTTTATCTATTGTTACAAATTGCGAGGAACAGGAAATTCCGAAATAAAATGGAATAACGGGGGCCTCCAGAAAAAAATGAAAAATCTATACGTATAACAAATCCAAGAAATAAACACAGTTATGAAGATACTTCAACAAGACAACAATACTAGCTCATGAACTGTTAGACAGCACTGTAACGCAAATTTATGGACCACCCTATGGCTCGACTTTAACAAACACAAAAGTTATTTTATGCCTGCACTACATGAGTGTGCGGCTGATATACTGGTTACTGGAATGGGGGAAAATAAGCAAGGGATTAAAACTGTCATGAAATGAATTTAATAATTTGACAAAATAGCAGCAGGATACCTGAACAAAGGCAAGATAAAACTCTTTTAAACATCCTACAAATGTGAATTTCCTAAGTAAAAGATATTTTGTAATTGTATGCAAGCAAAGCTAGCTCTCACAGGGAGCCAATATGAAACTGTAAGAGCTATGTGAATTTTCGTTTTAAGATATGTTGACCCACTTTTTTCTCCTGTGCTTTTATTTTTCCAATAGGGGCACGAACAGGGACTCTGGTTAATGAGACTGTATCTGTCTGGAGGCTCCTGGATGACAACCAGACAGTGAACTGAAAACTTAATTAATCTAAAAATAATATATTAATAATAATCAACTGTGGGGGAAATTTGAGACTAAATCATTGGATCCTCCTGCTTTCAGCTCAGGTGGATTATTTTCAACATTTGGTACCTAAGTGTGCCAGGATCACTGTCCAAGGTGCTGATCCTGGGACAGCAAGGGATATGGGAGCTGTCAGAGGATACTCAACATTGTCCCTTAGGTTAGGTAAACTGGAAAGGAAAAGCAGTTTTTCCTGTATTTGGGAATGAGCAACACGACAACTACACTTAACACATCAACATCAAAACAAAATTTTAAATACAATGTTGTATTATACTGAAATGATTAGACCATTAAACACTTGGTTGATTGAAAGAACTGTTTTGATCGTTTTCAGTTTCAAACTGAGGATTTTTCTGCATCGAGTCATTTTACTCTAAATATTTTAAGTACTTTTTCCTGGTGTTACTAACATACAGTACTTTTACTTAAGTAACATTTTCAATGCAGGACTTTTACTTGTTACAGAGTATAGTATTTTCACAGTGTGGTATTAGTACTTTTACTTAAGTAAAGGACCTGAATACATTTTCCATGACAGGACCTTTAGATATTGGTCAAAACTTAATTAAGTATTTTTTTATTAATTAAAATTTCCAGTATAAAACAAGACGTTAACATAGATCGGCTCCATTGTCACAGATTCCCAGTCCAGCTTTTTGACTTAGTATTGGTTGATATCAGTATCAGATTGGTACATCCCTAAATACTAATGTTAATATATTTTTGCTATGAATAAATTCAGTGGCCACTTTATTAAGTATACCTGGCCAAGCTATTGCAATTCAATCATACAAATCAGTACCAAATTAAATTGAGGCGCAAGCCTATGAAACATGTTGGCAGGTTTGATGGTTAACCAACATCTGTCCGTAATTACCCACTGGTGTAACAAACTGAAATGTTTGTGGAATCGGTCAATAGTTTTAAGCTTCGATTAAAAATAACTTTCTCACTATTTGGGGTCGTAATCGCTGACGTAGGATGCCGGATTAGAAGCCCTAATGGATCCTAATTTAATGGATGGTTGGTTGGTTGGTTATTTGTCTTACTGGAATAATTGCATTAAAAACTATTGTTTTAACTTCCTACAATACCTAGATTGTTTAGCTTGATGGGGGACATAAGCTAAGACTGTGCAACGTTATCCAAGCCCCTGGAGTTCTTCCTAGATGTTATCAGTGCCAAACGAAAACACCAGTCACTCCCCAGCACCTTCCTTTACATAATGTGTTGCTCAATTTTGGAGTGATCTTGCATTTAAAAAAAATTTAATTGACACAATTGTCGTTTACAACAACCATGCCAATTTTGACCTGGAAGGATCTACCTAAGATTCGTATTTCTTTCTTTTCCTTCTTTTCCTTTATTTACTCATTTTTCTCAACACAACTTTCAGATAATTCTTACCAGCTCTGCCTTTGTTCTATGGTTTCCTCCGTTGTATTTTTCAATAAATCTGCCTGCAAAAAGAAAAAACCCCGGTCCCTGTCCTCCTCTACATAAAGCTCATAAAGCCCATGTCAAGCATCCGCCCACTTCAAGGAGTCCTGAGACTGGCTCTTACACCACAGTGGTGTTGAGGAGTTCCCCAGAGAAACAGGGATGGTAGGCACTTGTATCGTCTCTGAAACTATGAGGCAAATAACTCAATATTCACTGTACGTGGGCAATCCAAGGCAACGATTAGTCTTTCTGCCGCTTTATAGGCGGCTTGCATTCTGAAAAAGTAATCTTAAAGTAATTGCATTTAAGAAAATTATGAATTCATCTAGCTTCATAGAGAACTGTTTTCTGTTAAAATTAAAACAGAGTTCAATGTGGATAAAGTAGAAACTTTAAAATCTGTTCTGGAGTGTTACAAAATGTGTTCATGCGTGTTTCAGTTGAATTTGGGGCCACTGCAAGACCCTGCCTGGTCTGAACCAAAACATAATGTAGGGTAATCATATTATCAAGCATAGGTTTGTGTGTCAAAGTGATCTGAATGTGAAATTTGTATTTACCTTGCAAGTTCTAAGCCTTTGCAAATAAAGTGTTTTTTACACAAGATAGTAAAGCCATCTGATTTGGAGGCAATGAGTGACCAATGGAAAAGAACTGATTGGACACTGAAAGAAAATGGAAAGGGAGGGACCTCTACTGTGTGCATGAGTCATCACTCTCCTCCAACCCCCTCTCCCCCACACCCCACCCCCTAGCCAAACTGTCTGTTTTTGTCTTGCAGGTTGGAGATGTACTGAGATACATTTATATTGCTGAATGCACACTTTAAAAAGCAAAGCAGTCAATTATAAAAATTAAAGTAATGTTTCCCACAGTCTAGCAGGTTAGTTTGGGGTTGAAAATAGGGGCAAGAGGGTGACTCTGTGTGAAATCCTCCTCATTACTTTTATTAGTCTAATCAAATCACATTTGTCACAACTGAGCTGGTACGTAAATATCTTAGAGGGACTATATTTTTGTATTTTACTTGACATCCTCTTCAACAAATTCACTTTCAAACTCACATTATTGTTTCACTCTATTAGTGACAAGCCAAAATAAAGCTTTGGCAAACTTGTTGCAATAATAAAGTCCTCCTCCACTCCACCTCCAAAATTCTGTTTCCCTCATTGTTTCTTCTCTTGTATATTTAAGCTTCACTTTGCAGAATGTACATGCAGTTTGACAATAGATAGCTGTTTTCATGCCATCTGCTGAAGAGAGAAAAAAAATTCTCTCTATGTGCTCACCTTAAATCTCAGTTTTACATGTGTACTTACGAGCATGATTATGTGACATCACGACTAGTTTGGAAACCAATCGCTGTGATGTGGAAACAAATCCTCTAGTGCTACAATGGACTTTACAGTGAAATAGGAAAAGTCTTGAGACCAGCTGTTAAATGTTTTGAACAAAAACATTTTCATATTGATAGATTCTGGATTTTTAAATAAGGGAAAATGAGTAAAAGGGATTGAAGAATTTTGAAGTTATTTTACTTTTTTGTGTAAAAATCCTAACAGACAAAATATTATTCTGAATATTTTTATGAGTTAAAACTTGTCTGGATAGGATTTTTTAGAAGACTAATACGCTCACACAAATAAATATATTACGCTTGATGCTGATCTAGTGCTGACCAGGAAACTTCTCACAATATGCAATTGGACAAAAATAAGAGGAGGTGCAGAAAAGCACTCTCGTCCTAACCCTTGTGTTGTCTTCCAGTTGAAGCTTTTAATCAACGTTTTTAAGTTTTTCTTACGTTTTTCTTAAAAGCACTGCAAAAATATAAAGATAAAGACATGGTGATGTTAGGCATGACAACTAGAGTAAGACTAGCGTAAGGTCCCCTTCACCGTTAAAAGAAATCAACATTGAGTGTGGGTAGGAGAGGAGATGCAAACTCTGGTCTCAACTGTTAAAGGAAATGCTATATATTGCTACTCCTCCCTATGACATTTTGCTGCCCTGTACGTCACACTACCTCTAGCTTTGGATCTGAATGTAAACATAGGGCGTTTTAAGCAGACTGAACTACCTATGTTTTTTTTAAAAGGCCTGTCACAACTGAAAATAGAAACTTCTTGTTTTCAGTGTGGTTGTCTGACATCTTATGCTGTTATTCTGACATTTCTACAAATGAGTCGTTAAAATACAAAATGTAGTTTGCTAACTTCCAGGAAAACGCCACAAACTGTGACAGAAATGCCAAAAGGCTATTAAAAAGGAAACAAGAATTAAGGTCAAATAAGATGCAGTGGATCTATTCAAAATGATTACATGCTTCATTGCTCTTCTTCACTGCTCTGAAAGATGTCTCTTCAGTATGACACTACTGTCAATACAGTGTGCCAAGGAAACAATGCAAACTATATAAAGCCTGAGAGAAAGCAGAAGAAATGAAAAGAGGGGGTGGAATCATCTAACTATATTCACAAAATGTAAAGAAGCATCATGAATGATGGCTTCCTCTCCTGAAGGTGAATTTCATGGTACTAAAGGAAGACAAAAGAAGAACAGGGCCAAGTCCATTAGGGAGTGCAAAGAGAAGTTGCGCTAAATGAAGGCTTGGTGGTGGAAGGCGTGGTAAAAGGGAAAAGTCTTCTAGAGGCATTTAAGAAGATGCTTCCAGTACTTTGAAGACTGGGTTGACGAAATGAAAGAAAATAAGGAATTGGGTGGGTGGGGGAGGAGTTGAGGTGGTTTGGGGGAAGGGGTTAGCTCTGAGGGAACCTTTGTAGTGCAGCGCAAACAAAATAAAAAAGTAGACATACAGTATACCAGTATGTCTTATATTGTTTTATATGTTATTTACGGATTGCTTCAGTGTCAATGACATTCCCATTTACTCCTACAAAGCTCCTACAAATCAGAGATGTGCTCTGATGTGATGTCAAACTCTGACATAGGCCTTTTTTTGGCCTTTGTGGGGTTGTGATCATTCTCAGGAGTGTTAGTCTGTATTCACAAAAAAAACAGGTATTTCCATTCCTTTTGAATTGGTGTAGCTCATTTAGGCTGTGGTGAGGCGTACTGCAGGGGGGGGGGGGGGGATTCGGGGAAAAAAAGTCTGGGGAGAAAAGTTGAGGCAGAGTCAATTTTTTGAGAAATTCAAATGTGACTGGCTATTAGACTTGTCAGTCGGTTTTGAGGCGTTGAGAGAGTCCCGTGCCATAAACAGGAAACATCACTGACTCTATCTCTGCCACAAGAAAGGTTAAAACACAGTGGGGGTTAAAATAAAAAAATGAAACAAGCACTGAACTGACCATGAGTTTGTGTAACTGCTGAATTTTGCCAAACAACAGAGCTCATTTCTTTTTTCTTTCTGTCTTTCTATGTGAAATAAAGTTTGTATATGTCTATAAACAATCTGACAGAAAACAGTAATTGTGAAGTATTAGGTCTACATGTGAAATATTGGGGGGGTTAAAGAACACAACAGGACGTCACACAAATAAGCCATTTAAGTCACACTCCCACACCACGCTGCAGCATATCGCCGGATTGCTGTTTCCCGGTATGAACGCAGCCAAGGTTTGTCTGCGAGGGCTGCCTCTCAGCAGGACGCTGCTGATCCAGTGAGGCTGAAATGTACTACATCTAGCACTGCTGCCAGTGTACATACCGTATATTTCCTTTAAGTACCTATCAGCAAGCGGTGAAGGTGTTGTGAGCCAAAGCACATCTGGCCTATGAAACATTAAGTTTAAGAGTGGTGCACTGACCTAATGCTGAGGCAAGCCTCATGGGATTTGGATGCAATTGTCCTCAGAATGGCTTTCCTCCAAATGCTTGAGAAGGGAGAAGATTGTGCCCATCAGTGTTTTCAAGAAGAACCAAGAAGGTTGTTCAGACATTCATTTTATGCAAGGTGTCTGCAATGTAGTTCATAGAAAATTAGCGAGCCCCTGAAAGGACATTCTGGTTCAACAGTGGAGGCAGACATAAGGTAGGAACAGTAAGAAGGAAGCAAGGAAATTTCTGCTACTGGTTTAGGTCAGTAGTGTCATGTAGTGTAGAGCGGGCATGCTCTTCCCTGACAAATTAGTCAGGAAACAGAGTAGGCAAGGAGTGGGAGCACTCCAGCTGAGAACAACAGCACTTCATCTGGATGCTGCTGGGAATATAGATAATGTTGGTTACACAAATAAGGTCACTGCAACTGACGTTTATCAGAAAAGGTGCAACAGCAGCTTAATAAACATCATTAGGCTGCAGGAACACATGTTGAGAAAGATCAGTGAGAGAAATAACACCTGTTTTAAATTATATTCACTTTAAAATTGGCCACAAGACTCAAGTTTATAATAGTTTGTACAACTGGAAAGTCAACAACAATCATTTTCTCATCAGGTAGAGTAGAATTACCCTGTTTGCGTGCAACTTGCATGAATTCGAATGGACAACGCAGCACCTTGTCTGATGACATTGCATTGCCTTGAGCCAGAGGCCCCATTCACCAAGTGTGCAAGCTACAATTTGCAACATGAGATAATTTCCTCTTGCTAATTTGGACCCGTTTTCAATCGTGAAAACAAATGCCATACTTGCAGCTCATGGGCCGACGAGAGCCCTGTACGACTCGCAAATGTATCTGCATTTCAAGGCAACAATCATTTCTGAATTGCGGCGCTGCCACCATTTGCGTTCTGTGTGTAAACAGTGCTCAAAAATTGCTTTTGTGAAATGGGCCGCACCATTGATAACACTGCACAAAAAGAAAGTGCATGTTGGCTGGGGTTTGCAGATCAGAAATATTTCATCTACATCCCCGCTTCCTAGCACATTACCACACATCTCTAGTGTTTACAATATGGCAGCCTGGTTGTAGCCCTTGTAAGTGAGGCTGGGCTTCAAAGTAGACTTTAGTGGTACTGCAAATTGAGATTGCTGTTAAAACACAATTTCACGCAAGAGAGGAAGCATGTCTAACATGACAAACAATTTACTGCAGGAAGGTATAAAAATTTGTATCAAAGTTACAAACTAAAATATTCAGCTTGTATCTATGTAAGCCTACACACACACACACAAACGGTCAAAAGTTTGGTGTCACCTAGACATTTTTGTTCGTGGACAGAATACAAGCTGAGATCAGTTGCTTTTTTTTTTTTTTTTTTTTACCAGGGCAGCAGTTTTCAGATTACATTATGTGCTTACAAAATTGCTAAATGGTTCAAATCAGCTGGTATACTGTCTATAATGGGGTGGTGTGTGTGTATATATATATATATATATATATATATATATATATATATCATACACATATATATCATACACACACACACACAGAAACACACATATACATACACATACATACATACATACATACATACATACATACATACATACATACATACATACATGAACAAAAAAAGATAATTAAATCCTAGATCATTTGTGAGTGTGTGTGTGCGTGCGTATTAACAGCTTTTTTCAAATATCTTTTTTCAAGGGTTAAGTGGATGCTGATATCTTGGTGGCTACCCAAAGACTCTCAGAAAGGGATCAACTCATCCTAGTCAACAGTCTTTTTGCTATGTTGTGTTATATTTTTTCAAACGTTTCTGTAGTTATGCTGAGATCATGGGGGGCATAGTTTATCTGTATGACGAGAAGTAGAAACACTATCTATCTATATATATAAATAAATCTAACAATAGCAGTGATACAGTAACTATACTAAAATCTTGTTTTCTTATATAATCACCCTGAACATATTTAAAAGAAAGATCACTGAGATAATGCAGTTGGACCTCACACAGACACCACACTGAAGATGTGATGCAGGAATGAGTCATCTAAATCCAGCTGTCCACAGGGCATGTATCTGATTAGCATACCCACACTCACACACCAGGAACAAATGTAAATATTGCAATAAAACCTGCTGTAATAATATCAATTCAGCATTGAGGATGGGTTTCAGTTTATTTTTTACTAAGTTTAGCAATATTGGATGCATGTGATTATAGATTTATACAATTTCAATAATTGTTATTAAAGCTACACAGTTATTTGATGTTATGTGCATGCATCAGTTGTAAACTGATTTCAAGCGCACACACACACACACGAACACGTTACAGTAAATTTAATCAAACAATAGTGAAGGCAACATTTTGTAGTATACACGTTTAAGGGAGAATTCAAGCTTTATTGGACAATATACTGTAAATTGTGAAATATAGAGCTTTGCAAGCAAGGTACTGAAAAGGTGAGCAAATAGTGTGGACGGTGGGAGGGAGGATTACTCGAGCTAGGCTATGATAGACACCATCTGCTCAGGTAGACGCAGGAAGGTTTGCTTTATTTGTTTAAGTTGTTGTTCAAGTGAACCTGAAGAATGTTTAAGACGAAAGGGCTAAAACAACTCTACAGGGCAGTGAGGTGAAGCACCCACAAAGGAGTTGGCTGCTCAGCAAGGCTGAACAATTTGGTGCTGTGTAGACTGAGGCACCCCATTTGGCTAATGAAGTCCCAGACTGTCTTCACACCACACCCCCACCCACCATTCCACTATGAAATGTTCTACTCATGAAAGTAATGAGGCAAAGAGGGAGAAAGACTCTTCTGGCCACTGATAACCTCAGACTAAACTTGCAACCTTACGAGACAAGGGCCTAATATCTGGCCGTCAATCAGCCCCAGCATCCCTGGCTGGAGTGTTTAATTACAAGGATCAATTATTTACCAGCCTCCTCTTTCACTACTCAGTGCTCCCGAAAAAGAAGTGTAAAAAAAAAGAAAAAAAATATATAGAAATAAAAAAACGTCAAAGCCCAAGAAGAAGTTGTGAAGGCAAACGTTATACAAAGAAAATAAGGTTTGTCCCAGATAATAGAGCTAGTGTTTATTCTGTGCATTATACACAACAGATGAGTTTGTCTGGACTGTTACACCTTTAAAAAAAAAAAGGTGAATTCAAAGCAACTTCAATGTGTTGTCAGATAAATGTAAATAAAATGCTACTTTTAAGCATTACGTTCTCCAAATAAAAAAAACATTAAAAATCACATTTCAGTACTTACATATACACAACAAATTACAGTTGAAATTGAAAATAAAAGATTGCTACAAACTCTTGGGACATTCATAAAATGCATATGTGCATTCACAACAGCAACAAAACGTAAACCAGAGATTGTATGTCTTTGTAGACACTGATTGAGAAACTGTAAAATGATTTTATAGAAGCAGAAGTTAATATGTAAAGCTCCTCTCTCAATACTTTTGCACTTTTAGTTACTTCTTTACAAAAGAAAAGATACAAAGACAACATCTTCAGGGTTACTGAACTACTCTAACTCTATGTAGTTTATATTTACTTCTTAAGCCATTTCTTGAATTCAGATGCATGGCCAAAACAGCAACTGCAAGGCTTTTAACTAATTTGAAGAGACAAGATCATATCAAATTACCCCTTTGCTTGTGTTGACAACAGCGCTTTACCTGGCTGATGGTGGGAATAGAAGAACACAAATGTTGCTCCCAAAAAAATACCTCTTTTACCTGGAATGTACATACATTTCTAATGATGCAGCAAATGCACTGACAATCAGAAAGAGAGTACATACCGCATACAATTAAATTTCCTTCAATTGCTGCTTGTCAGTCTTACAATAGAGGTTTTGGAGACTGTATATTAAGTTTCTAAATAGTCTTGCACAAAAGTACATGGTGCTCCCTGCACTGTAGACTTAGAAAGTCAACTCTAACCTCAGCTGGCCCGAAATTTTGCTGTAAGACTTCAAACTAATTTAAAGAGACAAGATCATATTAACCCTATCTATGCCCCTCTTTACAAGCTGGTACACTTAGTACCCAGTAAAAGATTATCCTCTGCTGACGTAAGCACTGATAAGAGACACATTTGAAGATATGCTGGATTAACTTCAATTGGTGCATTTTTCCTCCCTGGCAACATTCATAAGCTTAAAAACAACACATTTCCTTTAAAAACGTAGAAATGACAGATAAAACAGATGTTAACTACTTTTTTATATACTTTTTCAACTGAACACTATGTTTCCTAGTTTGTGTTCTATCTTGCATCCAAAAATAAACATTGAGAAGTTCCAGCTGGTGGAGTCTTTTGTGGTCATCTATCCATAGAACAGTGCCTCTTTATGTGTCCGAACTACAGCCAGCCAAACAACCCAAATAACAGAGGAAGTGAAAAATGCAGCATTCAACTTAGTCTGCAGTGGTTCAGGGCCTTAACAAGCTACAACACCTGTGATTTGTGGTTTGCCTGTTTTGCTGTATTTGTGTGCTACATTTCTATTGTCTAGCCTGGTTTATGGTATTTATGATGCGTACGCTCTACATCAGCGACCACCTGCTTTCTATATAAGCTGGCATTAAAGCGCCCATATTATGCTCATTTTAAGATTCATAATGGTATTGAGGTTGTACCAGAAAAAGGTTTACATGGTTTCATTAAAAAAAAAATATATATATATATATATATATATATATATATATATATTTTTTTTTTTTT
>NC_048407.1:16635088-16668537 GCF_013103735.1 Etheostoma cragini | reverse complement strand
TTTTTTTTTTTTGTTGTATCGCACATTGCTGAAGATCCTGTGTGTTTGGATCTCACATCTCACTTCTATACTATCTTTGTTGGGAGTTGCACATGGTGAGTAAATAGGTAAGATCACATCAGCTAGATAACTCTTTCTCCAACTTTGGTCAGTACAAGGCAGGATAAGCTGGGAGACTTCTTCTAAACGAGGGCACACTTGTGGAATACCTGCAGAACAGGGACATGTGATTAGTTCTTTTGTAGATTATGGGGAACTAGTTTGTGTTGTAGCAGTGTTTTGGCATTGAGAACGAGCTAGCATGCTAGCGCTAGCATAGGTTAGCCCCCTCGTCTCGGCTAGTTACATAGAAAGCCGTGAAGATTTTCAACAACTTACCCGGAGACTGAAGCCAGAAGAAGAGCCCTGCAAATAACACCGGACCCCCAGCCGAGCGCCGGTGAATTTAGCAATTGGCGGGTAACACTGTCAATCTACCTGCCACATTGGCAGCTAGCCAATAAAAATTGAGTGATTCAGACGCATAGCTATTGGTAAGCAGGGTGTGCATTTGCTTACGGGCCCGGACCAGGGTTCCGCACCACTGGAAGACACTGATTGACAGCCAGGGCCCCCTATAGCATTTGCATTAAAATCTTAAGCGGGAGTGAGAACTGGTCATATTAATTTCCTTGTTTCTGATATGAGGACGTGTGGGACACAAACATCTCACTTTTACCAACACAACGTACAGCAAATAACCGTGCAAAACATTTCAGACCATCCTGCCAACCTGTATTCATTTTATCAATGTATGCTGTAACTATTTCTCACTGTAAACTCAATGAAAGCTGCTGTTTCAATCCTGTCGGCTCACTGCAGCAGGAGGGGCTGCTGCTCCGTTCCCCCCATGACTGACACACGCACACACACACACGGTGGATGCAGGAAAACCACAGATGAGATGTACAGAATGGCCTAAATGGAGGACAGCTACATTATTGTAGGTGCAATGATAAGTTAAAGTCCAATAGGTACAACCCCCTACTACAGCATGTGATGACGGCGCAATGTCCATGAATAGGATCATAGAGACACTGCAAATCCTGTTTTTCTCCATTAGGAGGAAAAGAAATGGCTGGTAAAAAGTGACTGTGGCAGGTGGATTTTTAAACCCACCTGCCACAGTGGCTCAAGAAAAGTTTACACTTATAAAAGTTTTTTTTTTGTTTTGTGTTTACCGTCAATGCCTTTGGATTTTCTTAGTTATAAGAAACATGAATTGAATGAGTTGAATTAAGTTATACAGAATAATCATTTCATCCTAATGTCCATTTACACTAACCTATCTGAACAAGAGTTAAACAGAAACCAACAGTGACTGTGAATAGGATTAAATGCGTATGTTGAAACGACTGACATGATACCTTGAGTAATGTTTGCATTTTTTGCAACATAATTATATGAATTACAAAATAAATAACAATTCAACCCGGAATATTAACTATAAAACTACATAATTTAAACATCAATACTAACATACTTCAAGGCAATCTTCACTTGTTACAAATAGTAAATCTCCTTATCATTATGACGTGTAACTGCCCAACCAATAGTTTTTTTCCTAATCTTGCTTAAAAAAATAGATAATTGTTAAATGACTCTGATATTGACCCAAAAAAATAGTTTACCACTTATAGCCTCATTAATTCCACAAGGGGGAGTGTGTTGGGACTAAAATGTAAGAGTAGGCAGCTCATTTGTCCTTCTGCAGCAGCACAGGGTTTTTCCCCTGGACTCTCAGCTGATGGCTCATTAATCTATTCTAGAGGAGGTCCCCTACGCAAGCAGCCTGTGCCAGTCGAGGACTCCTGATGCTCCGTCCTTTTCAGCCCAACTCTTTTACTTGACCATGAGTATTAACGAGTTGAGAAGGCTTCCTAAAAGCATGATAACAAATAAAAACCTAAACCTAAATGAATACAGATTTATTATTGTTGCTTGAAAGCAAGTACCAGCATGAAACTCTATTAAATTAAATGGCTCGCTGTAATTTAGGAGTTTAGTTAAGTTTGTTCTGCCAATTCCACTGACCATCCTCACCAGTGTGCAGCTCTGTGCACCTTTCAGCTCAGTGTTGTAGTTTGACGGACTGTCCAGTTGAATCCCTCCAGCTCTCACTGACTTCTCCAAATAAAACTAGTAAGTCACGGCAAACTCTCAAATGCCATCTCTATTTGGTGAACAATAAAATAAATTGGTATTATTGTGAACTATATGATATGGAACACCCCTACTCTATGTGGCAACATGGCCCCCCAAAAGGGGAAGAAAGATGAATGACCAGATGATCATTCAGGCTGACAACCTTTTTCCACAATGAAAACGAGATAAACCCCAATAAAAAGAAACAACTGAAAATAAGAACTATGATAAAATGTATAGCTTGGTCTTCCTCTAGGTGTTCTATAAAGAAATATTACTACATTATGCAATATTTAAGCCTCATCTTTCAAGCTAAACCCAGACGATGAACTGTATTTTAGTGAAAAAGTGAGTGAATCCAGCTTCTGAATGACTCGCTGCTCTGCAGTGGAGAACACAGGTAGCTGTGGTAATGATTGGTGAGTAGGACTGACAGAGAGAACGGTTCTGCCAGGGTTTGGAAATGACAGCTGGCTTTACTGAGGAGAGTCGGTCTGTTGTATTACTGCAGAGCACAGTGACATGGACACTGTGTGTGAACAAGTAAACAAAGCCTTTACAACTAACCTTGCTTTAGAAGAGAACACTTGTAACCATAGTGACTATACACAACAAAGATGGTGACAGCTGTAGCCTCAAAATGCTTCAAAAACATAAAAATAAAATCCTTTGCCATCCCAAACTGTCAAAACCGGCAAAGGCATTTCCAATTTTGTACTGTTTTGTCCCAGTCTGCCTATGGTACCCCAGTGGCTAGAAATGGTGATAGATGTAAAGCGAACCCTGGGTATCCTGCTTTGCCTTTGAGAAAGCGAAGGCTCAGGTGGGCCGATCCGGAATCTTGCCCCTTATTAGGTCATAAGGGGCAGGGTTACCTCCCCTTTCTCTGCTTTGCTTCCCAGAGAATTTGGCCCACTCGTGAGAGAGAGACATCATGGCTTACAAACGAGCAAAGTGGCAGTTGTTCAAAGCCACACCCCCAGCCTCCACCTTAGCCCCCTCTGTCCTCCTCAAAAGCTACAGACTCAGAAATACGAAGGAAAGGTCATTGTGGGACTGGCTCTAGTGGCTGTAATTCTGCATCAAGGCTGAATTCTGGGAAAGAGACTTCAGATACGGTATTAGGGGACCACTAAGGTCTATATAAAAGCACCCAGATAGCACCATGTCATGGGACCTTTAAAACAATGACTTTACTAGTCAAAACAAAATCCTGCCCTTCTCATTTCCATTTCACTAAAGTATTATCCACAATGGAGTACATAAAAAATTCCATGTAAATAAACATGTGATCTTAGTTTTAGATTTTAAAATGGCCAAGCCATCTCCAACAATCACATAAAATCTGTTGGCCTACAGTCACCCTTCAGCTAACTAAAACTAGTAACAGTAATGTGTATGCTGTGTATTTAAGTGTCAGTTGCTCCTTATTCCACTGCCAAAGAGTTCAATTAAATTTAAATAGCTTATTTGTGTGACGTCCTGTTTGTTCTTAAATCCCCCAATGTACAAAAATTACACTTTATATTCACAATTAATGTTTTCCTTAGAAGGTTTTTATGTCAACATTTCCGACACTGCACGTGAAAGGAGCTTCATTTAATAAAAGAAAAAAGTTTAAACAACTGTGCCTTGCGCTCGAGCTTGTTCCAGAAAACAGTTAACTGTTCCAAAATGTCCTGGGCAGTTAGATGCCTGCGTTTCATTTTTTTCACCCTTATCATTTTTAAGAACTGTATTAAAGGAAGGAGTGTTTACTGGTTACTGTACGGAACGCTCACACTTTCTCAAAACAGACGTTTTCTCCAAAGGTTTAATCTGTCTCAACTTTTTGCCACAGGCTTCTTCTGCATGTTTTCTGGCACTCTACTGCGGCCCCCACCGCTTCAGCCTGAACGCAAAAGCCCCTTAAAAGTCAATGGAAAACTTGTTCATTTTGCTGGACAGCAGAACGCCTATGAAACTGGCCTATAAGATATACTCTATAAATAAGTATAAGAAAGATTGTCGAGCAGCTCTGTGAGCAAAATGCTAACGTTAGCATGCTAACATTCTCACACACATCCAACAAATATTGCAAAATTTCACTCAAAATCCCAAATATTTCCCCATGGAGGCACTGGAACAAAAAGTCAGAAGTTCATGAAAGTCTTTACAATACATCGTCTGGGAACCATAAATGTCTGTACAAAGTTGTGTGCCATTTGGTCTTGCATTGCCAGACCTATCTCCACAGCGCTGGGGTATGGTCTGGCTACACTACCAACTGGATTTATTCTGGGATAGGGGAAAAAAGGCTCCAGATTGTTTGTATTTCTTTGAACCAATCACAACCGTCCTGGACAGAACTAAGCCCAGATGAAGGAGATAGCAAAGGGGAGGGACAACCTCAGGCTTTATCCCCGCAATGTGCATCCATCGAGCCGGACTATGTGCCAATCAATCTGGTTGAGATATTTCACAGGATAGGCAAAAACCTTTAACTGCTGGTGGCATTAAATGAAAAGTTGAGGGATTCTTGAAGTCATTAAGAATCATCCTGAGGGGAACAGGAATGAACTTTAAGTCAATTGGTGGTGAGTTGTGTACTTCCTTGTTAGGTAAACGTATGCTTTCAGTCAAGAAATATGGCAAACTACAGGGCACTGAAAGGCTCCATTCAAATTTTGGTTTGACTGAAGTATTTTCTTTGTCACCGATCATCGCTTAAGTACTCCATTCATACAAACACTGCTTCAGCTGTCAATATCAATTACATTTTGGTGATTACTTTACATTAGCCATTCAAACTGCCCTCAGTGATTTCAGTGGACACTTGTCTGATGTCAGGATGTCCTTCAGACATTAACTAACTGTTAATGACACCATCACTAAACCAACACAAATTTGACTGCTTAAACGACAGCTCTGCTTCATATCTCCCATATTATTTATTCATCATTCTCAGTCCAGAGCTTTTCACACTGTTCATATTGTAATATAATAACATAAGACTATTTATTCCAGCATCCTTTGCGCTATGCTCCACATTTAAAAATAATAACTATCACAATTCACTTCTTCATACTTTGCACTCGTCATTGCACTATTGCCTCTATATTGTTTCTGTTTAGCTTACGTATAGATTTATGTGTGTTTATTGTTTGGTTGTTTTGTATGAGTAAGCACATTGTGAGCAACGATGTTCCAAAAAGAAATGCCTCGTATGTGTCCTCATACCTGGCAAATAAAGCTGATTTTGATTCTGATTCTGTCAGAGAGTCATGTCTGAACCCGACTGAGACTGACAGAGCATGAGGCTGTCTCTACAGAGTTATAATTTAGCTAGATGAATGTGTAACCTGGCCTTTTGGGTCAGGAGCCTAATAAGGTTGTAATGTTGCTGTGGTAATGGAACCAGTAAAACTGCAACATTACATTTGTGTCATCATTTAAATAAAATAAATAAGCAGACATCTGCAGTGAAGCAACATTTAAAACCACTTTTGAATGTAACCATGCAACATTTCCACAGAACATCACAGTAAGTGAGGTCTACAGCATGTACTTGTACAAAAAAAACAAAATCTATCAAACTGTTTTTAATAGCATCTGATTGGCAAGCTGTCTTAGGACAGTTGGCAAATGGGCGGGCAGCGGAGGAGTTTAGAGGTGCTAAAGTTCAGGCAGGAGCGACGCAGCACCCTGTGTCCTGCCAACAGCCTTACAGTAGCGCAGTTCCTGACTAAGTTGTTGACCCATGGCCCCCACCTGTCTTGACCATGCACTTCCCCTCTTATGCTGCCTGCCACACCAGAAGGCTTTTGACTCATGCCCATCTGTCCTGGTAGTACATACATTAAGTAAAAGCTAAGCTGCTGGCTCACTGTCCAATTCATGTGTGTCTTTATAACAGCAACTTGTTATATAGAGTCTAAACAGAATGTTTACCTTAGCAACAAACATCTTGGTTAGGAGAAAAGCTACTAGTGAAGAGGTTTGAATCGTTATTTTCAGATTGCAATGAGATACTATTGTGGTGTTTTGATGCAGACATTTGGAAAATAATTTCTTAACACAGGTGTTATTTAATTTTTAATCCAATTAAAAACCAAATAATGTATTTGTTACTAAACTAATACAACAGACCTGCAATGCATTTTTCATTTTACAATGTGCATTGCTATTGATGCTGTCAGAGAGGTGTTGATTCAGCTCATCAGTCATTTATGTGACTGTAGATAGTGGTGGTGTTGTATCAAAGTGTATGGCATTGATAGGTGTTTCAAATGTTCTGACACACACATTAGAGGGACATGAGAAAAACCTCTCAGTATGAGTTTGCATGGACCACAGCAACCAAGGCAATCTGTATAACAATGCCTGAAAACACAAATACGATCTAATAACTTGCTATTTTCAATGATGGCAGTCAGTCCTTGAGATTCAATTTAGACACGCATCAGATTTTCCTACAGTTTGAACACATTCTAGGAGCTTTCACATTAGTAGGTAAGTGCATTCTATTGAAGATACTGGCAATAAGAAAGAAGTAAAATTTGCAAAAATTGCTTTTGTTTGAATACTTTTAACAGCACTCATTTTGTCCGAAGGAGTCTTTGACTTATGAAAAAAGAACATTGAGAGAAACGGACATTGCCTTTCTTTCAAAAACCTTGCAAAAAAAAGCAAAGATGCAAACGTACCTGACCACGCTTGATGTCTAAGTAATATAGCACCTCTTTAAGCATCACAGGCGTGTGAGGAGGCTTATCGGCTGATACAGAAGACAGTTCTTCAGATCCATCCAGGGGACCAGGACCAGGTCCAGGACCAGGACCAGAAGATGCACAAACTGTAGAAGAGTGCAGGCTTAACTTCCATGACCTCCATGCTCGCCAAACAGCCAGATTTGTTTGCCGTAACATTGGGTTGGAGCGCACACACATGTGAAAAGTCATGATGCTTATGATGATCTATGGAGAAAACAAGAGCAGAGCTATGTCACAAAATAAGCAGAAATAAAGTTCCATTATAGAGAAAGCAAGTGTTTAAGCCAATTAAGAACAGCAGGGTTTAAAATAACACTGAATGTGGGTGAGTATTTTAAAAGTAAAATTAGATGGGCTTGGAGTTACGGGCTTTTAGTGGCAACTACTGATCTGAAAATATCTGTCCAAGTTTTTTTAGAAACTATGCTTCTACTTGGAATAGTTATAATATTGGAGCCTACATTATAACAGCAACATTGACAAATATGTTATGTTCCAGATTTACCAAGTAGCGTTGATATTTGGGAATCAGAATTTCTAACTGACTAAAGCAGTTGGTATTCAACGAAAACAAGGGGGCATAACAGTTTTAACACTTCAAGCCATTTGAGTTCACTCTGAAGGTTGAATTATTCAGCACACATCTGTGACACGTACACTGTAGCACCACAACAGCCACAATAAGATTAAGTGCATATTTGGCTACTTAGTTCAACATTTTGGCATTCAACATAAACATTACTGCAAGCAGTGAGCCACATGAATTTAAGGTTTTCAGGTGTTCGTGGCAATAAGAATTAGAGCTCAGTTGGAGAGGCATGATTCTAATGACACAAATATGTGCATGAGCTGATGGAATCCCCCACAAGTTTGCGCATGGCATTGGTGATCGCAAACCAAATGTTCAATGGCAGCAAATAATTACACAGTATTTGAAGAGATGGCAATAAAATATTGAGTGACGACGCATAATTGCTGTCAGATTGTGGGCCATACTTGCTGTACCTTTACGGGAATGAAAATCAACTTTTTATACACATTATTATTATTATTATCATCCTCACATTACTGGTGTGTGCATCTAGATGCAAATCAAAACTATTTCGTTTCTGGTAAAGTAAGATATCCTTTAACAGAAAAGCCGAGAAGAGAATAAAGGATTGACTGTTTTGAGCATGCTGTACATTTATTATCACTTATGGATCATTTTGTGAATATTTTTATCCGCGCCATCATCAAAATATAAAGATAGCCTACCTTTGACTCATAATATATAGGTTAATTAAACAGCCCGCATTGTGTTGTTTCCTCCCCAGTACCATAAATTGGGTGAAAGGTAGAGAATAAGGATAATAGGGATATTATTATTTAATTTAAGGAGGAGGTATTTATTGAAAGGGCCATGGTTTTAACCACGCCCACCTCTAGCCATTAAGCTAGGGAGTGCAAACAGTCACAATAGCATAACTTTACAGAACTTAGATGTTGATATCTGTTAACGATGTGGTTTCATTCAACCAAACACGTGAAATCAAGTTTGCATTGCTATTTTGTTGAACCGTTAACGTTACCACACAAAAGCTTTGTGTGGAAGTTTTTGTGTGAAGCAGGTTAGCTGAACGTTAACTGTCTTGCTAAAAACACAAGAGCTAACGTGGAGAAAACGTGGATGAGTGGAGGTACACGTGCGTACTCGAACACAAGTGCTAGCTAAATATGTGTTTGGCTTAGCTATATCTTGTTAGTGTTGTGCAACGTTTACTACATTATTCGTTGCCCTCTTTCACGTTTGTAAGGGTCTGTGCTGTAACGTTATTATATCAGGAGTGGCTTTGCGTTTTAAACCTGACGAAAGAGCGATGCAATATGTATTGTTGCTATGCTACAGCAACTAGCTACACGAACTATCAGAAGTGTTCAAGAACAAGGACATTCAGTTACATTTACAAATGGTTTAACTAAGGTGAGCTGCGACGGAGAAAGTTGCCTTCACTTCAGGAAGTTAACAGTAGCTTACCGTAGGCCAAATTTTTACTCGATGCCGGCTCTGGTTGGGTTGGTTAGGTTAAGGTTAGGGTAACCTAACCTTCAGTGTAACCAATCAGAGGCAGAGAAAGGCACCATAGGGCGGGACATGCCTGGGAGAAGAAAAAAAATCTCTTACACAGTAGCTAGGAGCGGTACCAGAGATTAGGCTCGTTCAAGATGAACTGCGCCTCGCCTGTAAAGTGAACGAGAGCAGGCGGCAGCAGCCGGGGGCGGTGACGAAAAGCTGCAGTCAAATATGATAAGTTTTCCGTCAGCCTTCAAAGCATATAAAAGGAAGTTACAAACATGTTTACATCCTGTTTGATCATCTGTAGGCTACCTCAAGTATGTAGAAATGGTTGAAGAAATCGCATATATGTGTTTTTTGTGGCTGAGGAAATTCAATATGAAAAGATGCCCCTTCTTATCCACTAAGATCAACTTCAAGATCCAATTTTTCTAATCACACTTAACAGTTTTGATGATGCTCCATCAAGTAAGTTTAGAAATGTCCCTACAGTCTTTGCAAATTAAAACTTTCATAAAAAATGAATAGAAAAAAATATATAATATATAATAATGTTTACTGTCACGCTGTTTAAGAGAGGGTTAGATTATAATTTCATATAAAGTATTGACTATGATGGTTATCATTTGTCAGCAACCATATTAATGAAATAACTGCTCCAGGAAGCATAATAACTCTGTATAAAATCAGCTTCATTATTCTTCTCCTAGGTTGGTTCCAAAAATTCCAGATTTTTGTTTGAAGTCGTACCTTTGTACAATATGACTGACTTTAAAAGTTTTTTCATTTCAAAATCCGCCATGTCAACCCATCTCCATCACTTCTGTTCCCTGGTTAACACACATCTGTCACATCACAATTCATGGCCCACAGGGGAAGCACTTAACACATTGCAATTACATTTTCAAACCGCTGGCTTTCCAAACACAGTCTGTGTTCTTGATGGATGTCACATTCCCATTGTCAAACCATTTTACAACAACCCAAATAGACTATTATAACAGGAAACAGTTTTACGCCATCATTGTCACCAGATTCCATGACAGTGAGCGCCGCTTTTATCATGTCAATGTAGGTCAACCTGGAAGTTGGCATGATGCAAGAGCATTTCGATAAACTGATGTAGCACCTTACTGTTGGGCAAAGGCGCTTTAACACAAAGCTCAATGCAGCCCGTGTGGCTATTGAGCATGCATTCGGCATCTTAAAGTTAAAGTTCAGGAGGCTCAAGTTCCTGCACATGAAGGAAGTGGTAAGCCTCAGTGCGTCCGTCACAACATGTTGCATTCTACACATTTCTTTAGATTCTGGTGACCGGATTAATGAAGATGAGCAAGGTCTTCAACAGGACGCTGAGGATCCACACCCACCACAGCCCAACAACCATGATGCCTCTCATTACAGAGACATGATCTGTGCCCACCTATAAGGATAAGATAAGCCTTAGTTTGCAGTGATACCCCCTTTCCCCCTTTCATTAACATTTGTGAGCTGGTGTGCAGTATGCCACAGGGTGATGTGATGCATCTCAGGTCAAATGCAAAGTCCAAAGTAGTAATACAATACTGTTGTAAAAGGATCTAAGGAGGGTTGCAGCAAATGTGTAAGTGTCATTATAACCAATCTAATGACTTTAACTTTGAGATGGTTACTTTATAGTTTTAATCCTAGGGCATTTTGATTTAAAGTGCCTCTACATCAAGACTTTTGCTGTGCCTATGAGTGGCAGCTCATGGTAACTGGGTGGTAAGAACCGGGCTAAATCAGCCGGGGATTGTGGGAGTATCTCACCACTGGGAATGTGAACCATCTAACCACTGCTCATTTTCCGGTGTTTCAGTTTCTTTATGTATCAATAAGACAGCCATATAATATAATTCAACATCTTTAATTTTTAGTGGTTCTTTCAGCCACCCAATCATTTCCTGTTGCTGCTTTCCGATTTTTCAACGGTGCCGGGTGGGGCAATCCCCACCCCGGAGCCACCAAATATTTCATTCATTTACTGTAAGAAAGGACAGAGTTTAAGTTAAAATCAAGACAGCCATTAATAGGTATTTTAACATTCTTGCGGTGATAATTTCCCCCCCCCCCCTTCCAGAGTGTGCTGATGAAGCCGTAAGTATAGCCATGGGTGGAAAATAATTAGAAAGAATTTTGGAAGACTAATAACCTTTCAGAAAGTCCCTATAACATTTAAGATGTACATACACAGCAGGAACTTACCAGATAATATTCCCAGCTGATTTTGCCCTCTCCTGTTGCTCGAGATCTGTCCTTAGCTCTTTTGTAAGTGGTAAGCAAGTTACAAAGTTTCTTCCTTATTTTATCCAGTGTGAATGTGTGTCTTCTGTGAAGGAATGTTCCAGTTTTTTGTAAAAGGCTGGTTTGTTGTTGTATATGTGGGTGTATTGTCTGGTCAGCTCCAGTAGCAGCAATGTAGTTCTGTGTATAAATTCTGTACAAACATTGCATTGTTGTCAAAAGCATTACATTCTAGTTCTTACATTGAAAACAAATTCACTGTACCTGTCTGGGATTCTGGCTATGCGGATGAAAATGGATTTAAGCTGCCTAAAGAGGATGACTGCCGTGGTGGGTTGGTTTCAGGAGTTCAGCTCGGTGGGACGGTTGCTGGCTGTGTATGGACTGGAGTGTGGGTAGGGAGAACTATAGGCTGGGGAATAGGAGTAGAAGTAGGGTCCTGGATAGAGCTAGAGAGGTAGAGGTTGAGGAGTGGGGATGACATTAGGTTGGGCCACAACCTTGCTATTTGTTAGTTTACTGAGGAGAAAAAGAGCGAGAACATTGAAAAGAATGGTCAACATGCATTTTCATACTCATGTTTGGCATAGTAAAAAGTGAATTTACCTTGATTGTTTTCTGTAGCTCTAATCTGCTCCAGTATGTTCTGAAAACATACAGATCAATCATTTCAATAATTGCCACCCACATGTATAATGGGATTAAGGTAACTGACTCACTCTAAGCATGACAGCACCCTGTCTATCCCTTCTGGTGATGGAGATTTTGTCCTCCATTGTTTGTGATCAAAACCAGCTTCTGCAGGTGCCTATTAAACCTACCTAATTGTCTGACATCTCCACACACTTGCTCTATTGTGTGGGAACCCCATTATAATTGCCCACAGGTTGTGCCTATCTGAGTAGTAATTGCATAGTGTTTGGACAGTTTTACTGATAATGTTGTTACTACAATTGTCGAATAAACCAAAACATTTGTTGAAACTGAACTTTGACTCTGTGTGCGTAATTTGTTTTTTTGCAGTTGTTATGTGATATGTTGACACAAAATAATGGTTACACAAATTTCACAGAATTAATTAACTTAGTACACACATAAGACGTGGTTTGTGTTTGTATGTTGTTCTCACAAACCCAACAGAAAAACAAACTTTGTACAAGTTGATTTCTTATTCTGGTTAGTTTAAATGCCAACAAATGACTTTTTATAGTGGTCAAGATAGTCCGATATTCTAACTAGTGGTATAAACTAAGATATGACATTATAATTGACTATAACCTGTATATGTATACGTTTGGTATTTAACATCTGATTGACTCGGGGTTCAGTGCTGTGCGATACCAGTCACCCTAATGGGATTACTGGTATAGCTGTCTTGTTTAATAGGTGTCTGTCTTTTGTATCTGCATCTTTTTTGTTGTTATTGTTTTTATGGACCGTGAGTCTAAAAATAAAGGCCATATATCTATCTATCTAAATGTATGTCTGTGAAAATGTATATATATATATATATATATTGGATACATATACATATGTGTGTGTATATATACAGTATGTGTGAATATATGTATGTGTATATACTGTATGTGTGTGTGTGCGTGTGTGTGTGTGTGTGTGTGTGTGTGTGTTTTTCTGGCAATTGTATTTAATTCCTTGCTGCATTTTGTAGTGGCTCATTATGATCAGTGCTCAACCACACAAAATGAAACCGCTCAATGCACAACATGAGAATTATAGCCTACAAAATAATAATGTTTAATATATTACACAGAAAAAGAGTATTTTACAACAAGTGGTGTTTGTTGTCAAAACCCTAGTCCAATAAGAGCCAATCAGCTCTTTTGATTTAGTGGAGAAGCCGGAGTTTCCCAGCATGCACTGGGTAAGCCTGGCTCTGGCAGTTGGTGAAAAACAACTGCCCTGCCTGCGTCTCAAATCTGCGGCTGCCTTGCTCTCGTGAGTTTATCGTTGCCATGTCTGCATGACGTCAGAGCAAATCGGGATCAAATCGAACAGAAATCTAATCGGGATTCATTGGGCGGCGATCACCGGTGATCGATTCTGCGCAGACATGGCTCATCTCGAACGAGCCTAACTCCGCCTTCATCAGCAGCATGTCCGACGCGTCACTTGGGCCCGCCCAAAGACCAGCGACTCACATCCAATCTGCTGTGACAGAGGAAGAGGGCTTGTTTTTTGAAAATATTGGCGCTATGAGCGGCTATCTAGCTAGCTTTCCTAGCGAATTTATTTTTGCAATACAAACTACTTGTGTCTCATTAGAAAACGTTACAGTGGTGAAATAAAGGATAACCGTCATTGACATAAGGTAAGACATAATAGCACACAGTGCATTCAACATAAAGCAAACAGCGCAAACCTAACGTTACCGTTGAAAGATGTGCGAGAGCTAACGTTAGCTACCTGGAGCCAACCCCTGTCAAGTTAGTTAATGTTAACAGGTTGGCTTTAATCGTTTTGTATTAAGTGTGCTTTAATTAATTCATTATCATTATTCAATAGTTATGTTCACATTATTAGTAGCACTAAACTTACAGTAACAATACCAACTTGTATCTTTTAACATGACTTGTTTATGGGTTGCGATAGCTAGCTAAGTTTCTAGCTAATAATTAACTGTCAAACAAGGTTCGAATGTAATGTTAACACTATTATGCCTTTATTAAGTCACATTGTAGCAATGTAACGCTACTTGTAGATTTAATATTACTGTTAGCTAGCTACGTCTTGTCTTTTAATAAGAGAGAAACTGCCATCCAACGTTAACTTCTATAACGTTAGCATTAGCTAGTTTCTTTGTAATGCGTAGCAACGGAGCTTACGTTAATTCTAGTAATGCTAACGTAACACATGCGCATTGCACACCCAGTCCTAAATAACATCAGTGTGGATTTGCACATGTAAAGTTAGCTTTACATAAAGTTTATAAGCAAAAATAATTTCTGCCTAAAACCAACAACCGATATTCACATTTTTATTATCTGTGACCCCAATTTTTATCAATGAGGACGGGCTAAATATTAGATCATGTTAGATATTAGAAATTGTTTTACTTCACAGTTAGTTACAAAGCAATACAATTCCACAGCACTGCAAACAACAACCTCCAAAATGACCTTTCATTTTGAATCAAGACATCTCCAAAACATGTTAAACAAAACCAAACAATACGACCTTCATTAGAGTATGATTTATTGGGATGGCTCTATAGTAACGTAATGTTGCCCTGTATTGGCATAAATGTTGAAATCAAACTCTATATCACCTTTACCATCCAAGTTTTGCATACCTGGTTATGTGAAAAATTAGATTTTGACTCCACTCTGGTTAGCAAGCATATCAATTATTATGTCGCTGATTCATGGCCTTCTGTCATTTCTTTCTCAATTTATGTGATTTATTGATCTTAAAATTTATAATTACACTGGTGTTTGCAATGTAGAAAATGTAGTTAACCCTTTGTTTTATGTTTTACAGCAACCCTTTAGTCACAGCAGAGGGACCACAATGGCAAGTGACGTGTGCAGCCACGTTAAGGTAGTTGTTCGGGTGAGGCCAACCAGCGAGAATGAGAAACTCGAAAACCGAAATGTGGTCCAGGTTGTCGATAACCACATGCTCATATTTGACCCCAAGGAAGAGGACATATCATGTTTTGGGTCACAAAGAGTAAAAAGAAGGAACATCAACAAGAGGGCTAACAAAGACCTTAAGTTTGTATTTGACCATGTCTTTGGCGAAAACTCTACTCAAGTAGACATCTTTGAGAGCACCACTAAAGGAGTGTTGGACGGTTTGATGAATGGATTTAACTGCACAGGTAATAAATGCATATGTACAAGCTTTGTGTTAACATATTGGCATCCCCAAATGGCAAAAAGAAACCACTGAACCTCCATAGCTGTGGACATAGTCATTGCTCAGACTATGGCTGCATCCGTGGTTGTTTCGATGGTTGTACGGGTACGGCTTTGGCAGCTGTTTTGTGACTACTCTACTAACTTGCAAGAACCTCAAGAATACAGTAGAATGACTACAGCTCTCAGCCAGCACAACCATGTTGGTTCACTGCACGAAAGCAACCCCTGCATGTAGTCAATGTTACAGCCCTTAAAACCTAATATGTGACAGCCATTATCACACCAAAACAAAGGCACAATCAACAACAGTCAAAACTATATTGTTCCATGGTTATAGTCCTACTCACAGCCACAGACTGTCAGACACAGAAGCAGTTGGTTGTAATAATACAGTGTAGAGAGGTTGCCAGCTTACAGACCGTGGTCAGAAAGCACAGGGGAGACACTTTATTTCTCTGTCTCCACCACTGCTGTCTGTACATTCTGAAGCTAATCCCTGTCACTCTCTCACTCGCTCTACCACATACTCCCCACGCATACACACATGCTGGCGGCTCTGCTATTCCCTTAAAGAGATACACTAGAACAACCCATCACACCCGCATGCAAGTATAAATCCTCAAAATTGCATAGACCACTCATTTAGGCGTACATAGGCTCTACGTAGAGTCTGCTTACAACCATAAATTCACCTTAAATCAGCCACAGCTGAGGGTGCCCAGACTTGTGCTGATGTCAGAACTAGGGACAGTTTTTCTAATAAATAATACTTTTTTCATAATATAGTTCACCTTTCTTTATGGATTAGAAGGAATGCGAAATGTATTGCGAAGTAATGCAAGATATACGCAAAAATATTGTGAGGGAAGGCCAAAGTAATCAGTAAATAAAGTCCCACTATAACCCTTTGGGACTATGAATACAATGAGCTCATCTGCTGTTGTAGAAAACTTTTGGGATTTTTGACTGCCTTTCTTTAACCCCAGCATGACCAAATACTGTAGTGCAAATGCAGTTATGAGCCACACCAGCACCACTTTACAGCTGTGTTTTTAATTAATATTTTGTTCTCAAGATGGCTCGCTGACTCATGCTGTCGCATCATTAATTGAAACTTCTGGCTGCTGTTAATTTACTTTGTCTGCTCCAGGGTTCACTCTCTGGTCACTGACTCACATTGCTGTGCAGTGCCAGTGTTTTAAATCAACACAAATGGGAAATTTTGACAGCTAGTGTACCCGCTGTAAAAAAGACCTGTAACAAATTTGGCTTTAGAGAGTCCTCTTTGATTAATTGAAATCAGCTGAAAGTCTTCATCCTGCAGAACAACATTTACTTAGTTGACAGTTTATCAGGTACCCCTAGAAGGCCCACACGATTCATAGAAAAATATTAATCACGATTGTTTAGCTTAGAATGGATATCACGATTCTCTGCCATGATTTGTGTTAAAATGACAAACAAAACAAATTGGTAGTACCAAACAGATTTTTTTGGGCACCTATAGCACATTGCTCATCACCACAATCCTGTTAACATAGAGGCTTTAATGCAGAGTAGGGATAGCATTGGAGCGCTTTAAAACTTATTTTATACAGTCTATGTTTAAAACTCACAGAAGAAAGTAGTAGCATTTGTGATGCAGTCGGCTCATAAAACGAAATGGGAATCAAAGTCATAAAATATATATACATTTAAAAACAAAGTTATTTAAAATTAAATCGTGAACCGGGTGTATCAAGATTGTGATTTTATAACGATTAATTGTGCAGGCCTATTATGTAGTAGATGGGGTGCTGTTGAACTGTATTGCATTATGCAGAGAGGTTTTTCTGTCATTTAGCCTAGCCACATTGATAGAGCTAAATTTAAAAGTTAAATTTGACTGATTTCTTTACTCTATGAAAGTAAACTGAATAACAGACATCTGAGGACAGTTCAATTTGGTTCAGTTATGTGAGTCTAAAGCTTTTTTATTTAGTTGGTGTTGTGAATATACTGTAGGCCCTCTTTCATAAATAGAATAATTATAATATCTTAATTTTTATCAGGTCAATCATTTCACAATAAGCACAGCGTTTTGAAATATAACATGTTTGATGCTTCCATTTTTCACATTACAGTTAGTGGTTTTGCTCTAACCAAAGTAGTATGATTTTGTAACTGTTGCAGAAAGCGTTATTTTATATATATATATATATACACACATATATCATTTCAATTACAGTGTTCGCGTACGGTGCTACTGGAGCCGGCAAGACACATACTATGCTAGGCTCGCAAAATGACCCTGGGGTCATGTACCGTACCATGACAGAGCTGTTCAAACGCATGGAAGATGCCAAGGAGGAGAAAGAGTTTGGTGTTGCATTCTCATATCTTGAGGTGAATATTTGAATCTCCTGTTGTATTTCTCTTTGTTTTGTTTTTGCTCTCTGTGATAGTTCAGGACATGTTCATTGTTTGTGTCAAAGTGATTCTCAGATATTGACTCCTATCCCTTACAGAGCCTTAACTTTTTTTTGGGGGGGATATGCAGCAGTTTGCAGTTATATTTGTTTTTTGTTCACAGGTTTACAATGAACAGATCAGAGACTTGTTGGCTAATGTAGGGCCCCTTGCAGTCAGAGAGGACAGCTCTAAAGGAGTGGTTGTTCAAGGCCTCACACTGCATCAGGTTAGTAGCAACATGCATCATAGAGCCTATTAAAGGTTAATAGTGGTGTCAGTGCAATGTCAATTTATTACAGCCTGATTTAGATTTTCCTCCCTATGCATTTTAAATAGAAAATCATATTTTCCAAGTCTGGAGATGTTATACATGAGTAGAAAATAGAAAAATGGTTTCCATGCAGCCTCTGATATTTAAAAAGGTACTTCCAGTTTTTTGGGTTCCACGATATTGACAAATTGTGATATTGCGATGTGGACGTTCTGATATTTTTTAAACATGTAAATTTACAAAAGTTACGGGAAAATGCATCAAAATAGATTCATAACCAGTTTACTCACAACAGAAGGTTTATTTCAACTGACAGTCATATTGGATTGGTACAACATGAATAAATAACGACCATGTCTACAGAACAGGACATGTTTTGTTTTTTCTCTTATTCCTTCCATTTTGTTCTCTATTTATTTCTTGTCACTCTGTTGAAATATGCGCACAAGTCACATGGTACGCTCCATAGGGTTTGTCACAAAGTGGACCCGTGGGCTGACATGTACTAATATGTGCAAATGGCACAGTAACTGGCCAATTTAACGTGATCATTATAGATATACATTTTTTTGCATACTTTTGATATATTGCAATAACGATATTAAGTTGACATATCTGGCACCCCTCAATATAATATTGTATTGTGATATTACAATAACAAAATTAAGTCAATATACCTTGCACCGTACCGGTTTTAAGACATTACTAAAAGAAAGTGTGAAGAGATCCCTCAATACAGTTGCCTCTAACTATGACAAGTGTAATTGTTAAAATTCAGGGATTTGTTTTCTCTAGCAGCTTCCTCTCTCTTTATAAGTGGAAGTAGGGTGGAAGAAAACATTTTGAATGAAACCTAAACTTTGTTACTGAGAAAATCCTTAAATCTGCCAATAAATAAAGCTATTACTTTTATTAAAAATACTATCCATATATTATAAATTTATGAAACTGGGCAACATATGCAAACAATATTATGTTGAGCATCATCACTGTTCTGTTGCTGTGGTTTGCAAATACACTGTAATGGGACCTATTATGGGTCACACACCATCTATGACATGACATGGTCTTTTCTTTTTCCTTTACAGCCCAAATCTGCAGAGCACATTCTTGAGGCTTTGGATTCTGGCAATCGCAACAGGACACAGCACCCCACTGACATGAATGCCACGTCTTCCCGGTCCCATGCTGTATTTCAGGTATTTCAAACCAGTGGTTCAGAAATTCCAAGACATATACAGGCTCTTGCATGATGCCATACCATGAAAACATAAAAAGACAATTCACACAAGAAGAAATGCAAAAACACAAAAGCTCCTTATTTTCAGGTGGGCAGTTACTTATGTCTTGAGTTTATTAGATAATAAGTATTTGAAGTATCTTGTTTCACTATGAACATCTAACAATGCGTTACCATTTCCTTCTTGATACTCTTAAATTGAAACTTGTGCATTCTTTTTTTCCAGATATTTTTAAGACAGCAGGACAAAATTGCCAGCCTCAATCCTAATGTCTGTGTCGCCAAAATGAGCCTGATTGATCTGGCAGGCTCGGAGAGAGCCAGCGCCACAAACGCCAAAGGGGCACGTTTGCGGGAAGGTGCTAACATCAATCGATCACTCCTTGCCCTAGGAAATGTTATCAATGCTCTTGCTGACCCAAAGGTAAACTCACACCCTACCTATACTGTAGATAACATACAAGTTGAAAAAATACCGTAACACCTACATGAAGAAGTACTTTTTATTTTTAGTGACTAAATCAGTCACCATAACTACTGATTCATTTTTAGGCACAAAGCATTGTAAGAAGTTAGTTCCCTGATTTCTGGCGCATTATTTGGACAAGCCGAATATTTAGCACAGCACATTATAACGGTAACTCCACTGAAATTGTTAGGAATTTGTTAGTGAGGCCCTGGTTAAGACTGTATTTAAAGCTGATTCTGGTTTCCAACTTTACCCCAGATGTGTCTGTTAAAACACGGATGGAGACAACTTCTCTCTTTAGCCTACAAACAATCGCCATTATGAATCAACTGCCAGGTGCAACCTAGCTAACAGGTGAAGAACACAACAAACAAAATCACTAGCTAACTTTAACATTTGCAAGAACTGTGGACCAATACAACAGGCTCAAATGAACTGACAATATAAGTTATACAACTTATCTCTGTGTGACATGTGTGCCAGCTCGCGGTGTGTGTGCATAAAAGTTATAACATACACACCTACATTAACCAAATTAGTGGCATTACTAGGTATTCACACTATCACCAACTACAGATACTAAGGATACAAATAAAGACAATTTGACAAAGAATTCACACACAGGGGAACTTTGTATTTTTTTTTTTTTAGCTTAATATACCTTAACTGAACAGCTTCAGTCATTGGAAGAGTTATATGACTTTTTTTGAGTTGAATGTTGGGCTGTGAGCAACAAAACACCCTTTCATTTTTCGGACTCAGCGTCAAGAAGTATTGCGTGATTTTGGGTCTTGCGATAAAACAAATTGCTTCAAGGCACTGCACACATACGGCCATTCAGGAACCGGCTAACAAGAAGCAATGGAGTTTTTTCGGAGTTTTTCCACGCCACCGTCATGGCTGAGCCGGAAAGAAAGAAAAAGAACTTAAAAGTCCCATGGCAAGAAATGTCACTTTATGAGTTTTTTAAACATTAATATGCGTTCCAACAGTCTGCCCATGGTCCCCCAGTGGCTAGAAAGGGTGATAGGTTTAAACCGAGCCCTAGGTATCCTGCTCTTCCTTTGAGAAAATGAAAGCTCAGATGGGCTAATCTGGAATCTTGCCCCTTATGACCTCACCCAGACAATTTGGCCCACCCTTGAGAGAGAGACATGGCTTTCACTGGCTCTAGTGGCTGTAATTCTGCACCAAGGCTACATTTTGGGAAAGAGACTTCAGATATGGTATTAAGAGACCACTAAGGCCTATATAAAATAATGCAAAGAGCACCATTTCATGGGCCCTTGGGAAACGGCAGATTGACCGAGTGAGGGGTCCAACACAAGTAAACATTGGAGCTGCCAAATATTATTCCCAAGCTGTAGGACTACTTCTATGGAGAAACCTGCAAGCAAATGGCGAGATAATAGCAAAGAAATGGCCAAAACTCCATAGCGCCCCTTTAAAATGTATTGCATGGTGATTTATTCAGACAGTACATTGCAGGTACTGTACAAATATAGTGAATGTGCAGAGTTTTTTATTTTATTTTATAAATGTGTTTCATATTTAGAATTGTTTTTATGCTTGTATTTGGTCATGAAATCATACATTGGATATGGAAATTTTGCGTCATGTTCTTAAGATTAAGATGGCTATAGGTATATGAAGTCCAGCACTAGCCTCTGAAACGGAGAGCCAGGGAAGAGGAGAGTCAACTATTATTATTTCATTCCAGTTGCATACATTAACCTGTCAAGCAGTCTTCTCATTTTACACACCAGTCTCAAGGAACACAAGCAGACCACATGCATTTAGGAAATGCTGTGCAAATGTACCACGGCCATGTTGAAACGTGATCCTTCTTCAACAGGTTACTTTATTCTTTAGTTAAAACTGTCAAGTTAGGAATATACTCTGCCCTGTTGCAGTCATGGACTCATACTAGCTACAAAGAACTACTACAAACAAACTCTTCATTCTAATCCCAACCGGTCGTCAGACACCGCCTCCCAAGAGCCTGGGTCTGACCGAGGTTTCTGCTTAAAAGGAAGTTTTTCCTCGCCACTGTCGCACTGTTGCTTGCTCTGGGGGAAACTACTGGAATTGTTGGGTCCTTGTGGATTCTGGAGTGTGGTGTAGACCTGCTCTATCTGTAAAGTGTCTTGAGATAACTCTTGTTGTGATTTGATACTAAAAATAAAATTGAATTGAAAATTGAATACTTTGATCTACTCAACGCCCACCACAAGTCCCCACTCCTTCCCCACCCTATTCCCATGCTTATTGGTGCTGTTGGTAGACAAGGAATTCATGTTGTGGCCATTGTTTACAGGAAAGAATGTCCCCACTTGTGTCTCTACTGACATGCCATTCGTTTGAGTGAAAGAGAATGTTTGCTACTTCTGTTTGGGCTGTTCAGTATGTCATCCTTATGCTTTGCCGCACAGAGGTTTTTGTTGTAAGTTATTTGCCTTAGGCAATGTCCAGACTAACGCGAACACATTTGTTGCAGCATCCTTTCTCTCCATTTTGTCCTTTCAATCCACACAAGACCAGTTCTTTTCACCCACCAAAAAGGGCCTTTCTGACAGTGTTGTCCGAAGTGGATGAATTTGCTATAGTTGATGTCCGGCAGGACAATCCCTCCGTTCCCATGCCTTGTTTCCAATAACCAGTCCAGTTCAGTCCAATTCAGTTTGTAACATATTAGAAAAGTTATTTATGCATTTCCATTGTCACACTGAATGTTCACCAAAAGTGTTGATGGACACCTGACAGGGGGTCACTTTACACTGAACGTGTGATAGATTCCCCTTGATTAACCAGACTATTGAAGTCAAAACAACCATTTGAGTTTATTTTTAGATACTGTCTTTGCTAAAAGAATACATTTGAATGCCTGCTCTTATTAAAAGGAGATTTTCCAAATTGGCACAGCTATCCTGAAACTCCCTGGACCTGAAAACTTGGGTCTTTGAATCCAGATGTAGGCCTAGCCATTTTTCCAGGAAGAAGTGCAGGCACAGCTGCTAACCCTAAAAGAGATCGTTTTACACTCCATTGTTACTTAACTTTAATGTGACTTTCTGCAGTCCCAATACCCACAAGATTGTGACTCACCTAAGCAGCTGTAGTTGATCTAATGCCATTATTCCAAACCGAGCTGTGTTCACAGACCAGCTGCAGAAAAACTTCAGACCAGTGTGGTGAATGGCTGTTCCCAGTTTTAACTCTAAAATGAACACTCCATACTGAATTTTGTTACCAGGGTTTATTGGTCCCCACCAAATAGTGTAATATGACCAAGCTTCTCTTGTGGAACTTGTCCAGATGGAGAATGCATAGTAAGGCTCACCTCACATTAGGCCTGCACAATTCAGTTAAACATATAAATCCCGATTTGTTTTTAAACTATGAATATTTTACAAAGCTACCGAGGTGACATGGGGGGGCGGGAGGAATCAGGGGGGAAAAAATACAAAATAATAATAAAGAAAAATAAAAAAAATCATGTACTCGGGACAAACTGTTTTGCGAGATCTTTACTTTGTTTTGTGAGAGCTCGAGATTTATTTGCAAGATCTTAACTTTGACATGGAGGGGGAAAAAATTGAACAAAAATTGGAACAATCAGTTTTTAACAAAGCATTATCAAAACATGATTACATCTCCTTGGTTGTCTAAATACATTTGTTTATTATGATGCATGTAAACAATCATGACCAATGAAAACACAATATTTACTGTGAATATTTTATACAATGAAACGATAAATTCATGAGTTTGCCACATAGCTAGCTAGCTATTATAGCTAGTATTATAAACTAGCGCTATTGACATCAACAGTCAACAACAATGTCCAATATAACACTTCACTTTGCATGTATTAATTATTGTTCCAGTACACGCTTTTTTATTTTAATTTTTTTTTCTTCATGTCAAGATCTCGCAAATAAAACTTCAAATCTTGCTAAAGTGTTTGTGCCCAATACATGTCCATGTCATGTTGGGGGCTCCGTAATATCTTTATACTTTGCCACAATCTTTTTCTCACAAAGTGTAATGTTCATCACCCACCTGAACCACGACAAAACAAATTAGCAGTACCAAACCTAAATTTGTTTTGGCACTTTTAGCACATTGCCCATCACCACAAGCCTGTAAACATAGAGGACTCAATGAAGAGAAGGGAGAGTATTACAGCGCTTTAAAACCTATTTTATACAGTCTATGTTTAAAACTCACAGATGAAAGTAGTAGCGTTTGTGATGCAGTCGGCTCGTAAAATTAAATGAGAATCAAGGCTCTTGGTAGGCGGTGTCTGATGGGCCGGTTGGGTTGAAATGAATATTGGCAATAATAGTCACAGTAAAAGATAATGGAACAGTGACTAAAAATAGTAGTTTGTATCAGTTTATGGCACTGCAAGGCCAAGCTTAGCAGGATGTAACAGGGCATCGCAGGACGTGTAGCAGGACCACGGCGACGGCTTTAACCATGATTTTGGATCCTCCATGATCTATGGAAACATGCTGGGGAAAAAGAACATAAGGACTCTGGGGAATGGATCTCCAGAGCTAGGTTTGGAACAGGCATTTCTGGGACATGGATACACACAAGTGGAAAGATAAAAGAGAGAGGAGCTCAGTGTGTCAAAGAAAGTCCCCCGACAGTATTACAGCATAAATAAGAGACAGGTTAAAGAGAGGAGCCTGGTCAAGCTGTACTGCCCTGCCTCTCTGTAGTTTAATTATATTATTGATTATATGGTAAATTAATCTGACGACTATGACAGGAAGCAGGTGGGCAGGGTTAGGTGGACTCTGCAACTCTTCACTCCCTAACTATAAGCTTTATCGGGAGGATAGTTTTAAGTTTACGCTTAAATGTGGCGACGGTGTCTGCCTCCCGAACCCAGACCGGAAGCTGATTCCACAGGAGAGGAGCCTGATAGCTGAAGGCTCCCATTCTACTTTTAGAGACTCTAGGAACCACAAGTATCTCTGAATTCTGGGAGTGCAGTGCTCTAGTGGGACAATAAGGCACTAAGAGCTCTTCAAGATAAGATGGTGCTTGACCATTTAGAGCTTTGTAGGTCAGGAGAAGCATTTTAAATTCAATCCTGGATTTTACAGGAACCCAATGCAGAGAAGATAGTACAGGAGAAGTACGATTTCTTTTCTTAGTTCTTGTCAGAACACGCGCTGCAGCATTCTGGATCAGCTGGACAGTCTTAAGCGACTTTTATTGACCATCCTGATAATAATGAATTACAGTAGTCCAGCCTGGAAGTAACAAATTCATGGACTAGTTTTTCAGAATTGTTTTGAGACCGGATGTTCCTAATTTTGGCCATGTTAGGATAATGAAAAAGGCTGTTCTTGTTTCAGATGGGATTTTAAGGATTTATCCTGATCAAAAATCACTCATAGATTTCTGACCGTAGTGCTAGAGGCCAGGGCAATGCCATCCAGAGTAGCTATGTCCCAAGGTAATAAAGTTTAGAGGTGTTTAGGGCCAAGCACAATAACTTCAGTTTTGTCTGAAACTAATGTTTCAGATTGCTTTATAACGATTAATCGTGCAGGCCTATCTTACATTTGTGCTCCTCTGCATACCACAAAAATAATGCTTTTTTTCTTTATTCAATTTTGTTTTGTGTCATGCCTGAAGTATTATAGTCTGTATTGATTTTTTATTTGCTCATTTCAAACATTCATTTGATGCCTTTTCTAAGTAAACTCAAAGAAACCACAAGAGTATTTCACATTTTCTGAGATGCTTTTTTGCGTACACTGTAAGTAAATCTAAACGTCACAAATTGTCTTATTTCTTTGGCTAATGTTATTTTTTTCTCATTTGTTTCAGAGTAGGAAGACCCATGTACCGTACAGGGACAGCAAGCTAACGCGGCTACTTAAAGACTCCTTGGGGGGCAACTGCAGGACGGTTATGATTGCCAATGTTAGCCCATCATCCAAGTCATATGATGACACCCACAACACACTGAAGTATGCCAACAGGGCCAAAGAGATTAAGTCCTCGGTTAGTATTAAATGTATTGTATTGTTTTCCATTGTTAATAGTTTTATAACTGATGTGTTTCTTGGACAATAGTTGGAAGAATTCCTTATAAATCATTGAATTTTTCTCTCTACCCTTACCTTCCAGCTGAAGAGCAATGTTGTAAGCCTGGACAGTCACATTGGCCAGTATGCAGTGATATGCGAGAAGCAACGGCAAGAGGTAAAATTAAACAACCAACACTACCATGCTCATTTCTTCTTAAATCCAGAAAATCTCCCATATAATTCTTTTATCTGGGACTTAAAATATCTTATTTGAACAGTTGCACAAATCACTGTTACGCTAATTCAATTTTCTTTAGCTTTATTTTATTTTTCATTTTTTTTCTTCAGATTCTACAGTTGAAGAATAAACTAAAAGAATATGAGGAGAAGAACAGGGTGCCTGGGGTTTCTAATATGATCACTTCCCAAAATCAAGCAGAGTTCAAAAGGTAAGCATGTACATAAGTGGGATTCAGACTGTAAGCTAGGACATAGTAGAAGTAGTTGTTTCTTTGTCAAACTCTTTTATTGTTAACATTAGAGCTGCAAATATGTATCGATAACTTGTCAACTAAAACATTAATTTGCCAACTCATTTAGTTTTGTATTAATTTGTTAAGGGGAAAAGAATCTGGGGGGTGTCTTTTGGTAAATTTATTGGATGGTCTTTCTATTCCACTTCTGCCTGGCTGTCCAAAAGCCCCGCAGCTAAATATGAAAATTGACCTGGCGCGTATCTTGAGCGGAGCGTAGAGACGCTTCACGCACGCTTCTAGGATTCACCGTGATGTGGCTGGTGGAACATCTATCCTTGACTTAAATGGACATAACTCTCTTTATATAAAAAGATATTGCTTGGTGGAATAATATGAGATGATAACACTCCAAAAATGCCTGTATTACAGCTTTGTTTTCCAGTTGTGAATGGAAAGTATTTGGTAGTGTCGGGATAGTATTCACCCTTTACATAAACAAAATCCCAAAGTGCAAATGGGGTTTTCATCCAGAAGCAGACCTTTCAAGGTGTGTTGCAAAAGCAAAATGTTGCTAAAATAGTATCAAAGCAACTTTATTTTTTTTTATTTTTACCTAAAGCAGTTGTTCTTGCTTTAATCAGTAACTCACAATGTCAAAGTGGATATCATTAGTTAAACAATGCCAGCTGCTGTTTTATTTATTTGTTTGTGCTGCCCTGCACACACACTCACATGCAATGCATTAGTGGTGTTTTTAACAGCTGACCTACACAGAATGTACTGGAAACAATGTGCCAGAATTAATGTTCCAATGCCACTTATTAGGAGATTGATGAGATACTTGAGATTTTAATAGTATTTTAAAGAAAATTTCTGTTAAGAAATATGACTGGAAAAATAGTTTTTACTCAGAGAACCAATGTTACAACGTAACCAACCGTTTCATAGCTGCAGTAAACAAGGTAATAGGCTGCTCTTGTATTGATTTATGACCATTTTCAGACAAGGGGAGAACATTTCTCTTCATTAAATAGCATTTAAAATAGTAAGTTTTTTTTCTGCTTTCAACAAAAGACAGAAAGAGAGTGATCTGCTTGAGTCAGCGCCACACTGAACTGGTGTGCGTCTGTGTGTCACGAGTGAGTGGGAGAGAGCGGCGGTACCCTCTAATGTTCTAATGCTGGGTTTTACAGGCGCGTTTTTTTACAATTGCAACTCCGCTACTGCTCTGCAAAAGTGAACTCAGAGTCAACTTTGGGGCAGGGGATCTTCTCTGCTAATTTAGAGGTTCAAGCCGGACTCATCTTCAAAGCCAGATGCATTATGAGACCAACCATGTCCGACTGGCTGCTGTTCTGCACCTGTGACCGATATCCCAAGACATTTCTTACTTCAACAAGAAGTCTCGTCACACCTCTACCAATTATGCTAAATTGCTGATAAAAGCCTTGATCATTTCCCATACCCTGTTTTGATCAGCTCACAGTACACCTAACTTTCTAAAAACTTGTTTGTTTTACTCCTATGAAATGCTTACCCATGTAATGGTCACTTGAACCTCCTGGAAAACTTATAACAGTCTAATGTCCCCCTGTAAAATTGTCTTTCAAAAGGAACTAGTACTAATACTGTTTCATGGAGAGACATTTATAGAAAGAAGTTTCTTTACTTTTTTTATTTTTCTAGCTTTTGGTGGTTTTTGGTTTTGGAATTAAAATTGCAATATTGTGCCAGCACCTAAGTAAGATTTTTAGTTCTCCAGCATACCAATATTTCAATACTGGCAAAAACTCTGTCATGAATTGAACTTTCAGACAAAATGTAAGATAAAAGTCACTTAGTGTAGTTTTAAAACTCATTTTTGTTTTCATTTAAAGTGCTGCTCTCTCAATGCTTACGTATTATTTGTCTTTTAATTGTTACTGGATGAAAAATTCAAAAACATTAAATTGGACTGAGTACTGCTTGTTTTCAATCTAGTTAGGGACTTTTTTGTTGCATGGATCAAAAAACAGGTGTTCTTCGAGGCCCAAAAAACCCAACTGAAAAACGGTGGCGTTTACAGTTTTGTGTTTGAGGGGGGAAAAGGACCTGCCACAATTATCCAGTATCTACAACTGTGTATAAAAGAATACTTGTATTTGAGATGACTGCTATAATCATTATCAGCCTAACTTTTTTTTTTTTTTACATAAATCTGATTAACCACATCCCATCTAGTCATCTTTAAGGTATACAGTGGCATCTGTCGGGGTATTTGGGTCGGGGGCGGGGGACAAAGAAAAGCTGAATGAGTCTCACTCCCACACATTTCATTCACTGGCATCAGAATTCACAACTCGCACAGTGAGAAGCTCTGAATAGAGGCTGCACGCTTCTCACGCTATTAAAAATTCAGCAGTCTAGCAAGGCCACGATGTCTCCTACGTCACTGGAGTTACATTGAAGAGTGCAGTCACATTTCAGCGACAGCTCTCCAGTCTTATTTATCTGTATGCCTTTCCTGTCTCTTCTCCTGCTTTAACTCAACCAGACAGCCACTTGCATCCAATCTGGATATCACCTCAACTCTGGTCCAGTAATACAAATACACATCATATAGCTAAGATTATCTTTGTGGCTCAGTCCAAACAGAACTGGCATCTTGTGAAAGCTCTAGATTATATGAAAAGGTTAAAATAATTGATTTATTAAGTATATAATAACTCAAACACATTATTAATTGGGGGTTTAGCATAATCTTTGTCATGCAAACATTTGATGTAAAAGGTTGATTTATTTTTACATTATTATTATTGGCTGTATTTTTCATTTAAACTCTGTTCAATGGGTTGATTGACTATCTCATGGCTTTAGTAGGAAACATTAATGCACAAACAAGTGGTTTGTAAGAGCTGTTGGCACAGCAATTCATATAAATTTGCTCCTTACATGTGGCTTGAATCTCTGTGATGATGGTGATGTTTTATTGGATTAAATTTTACTGAGGTGTTGCTAATAATCTGGGAATCAAAAGACAAGGCAAAACCACTTTCAGTATAATACAGTCCGACACAAACCCACTAGAGCTTCACAAATTTAGTTGAACAAATGCCTCTATAACAGTACCAGCTAAAAGTGAGTCTTACAGCTGCTTAAAGACACAGTTTAATATGGATATCATAAGGTAACTAATTCCATTGGACTACACATGTGCCTATTTTTTTACTTTCTGGGCCCCATTCATACATTTTAACTGTTAATTACAAATATGTTTACATGTTATTGTAGTGTGACCATTTTGTTGTTGCATTTGAATCACAGATTGTTCCTTTAACCTGCTCTCTTCTTTTATATAGAAATTAAATGGCCAACGTAGTTTTAGACTATCTTTATAAAGTTTGACATTCATTGACTTTCGTTAAAATTACCTAAAGAGCCCTTTTAATGCAAAGCTTCTAACATTTGATCATCACTCTCTTCTCTCTCTAGGGTGTCTGATGCTCTGCAGCAAATCTTCTCGAACCGTGCCCAAATCAGGAAGGAACAGCTGGATCTGGAGAGACAACTGAAGGAGAATGAGCTGCGCCAGCGGTACAGTGAGGAAGACAACCTGCAGGTCCAATATTTCTGTGCCAAAGAAAAGACTGAGAAGGTATCTGATGCTTACGCTGCTATCCACAGATTCCATCATCCCCTACAGAAAAACAGCTGCTGAGTCATCATTTCACTACTCTGTTCGCTATAGTTGTCTTGGCCTTTCATTTACGCCACTACAGGACAGGGTCAATGTTCCCAGTTCCTGGCTCCTCTCTGCCTTTTGAGTTCCATTATTAGTCTCAGCTGTAAACGCCATAGAAAGTATAAAAAGTGAATTTTGGTACCAAACTTTGTAGATAGTTCACTGTCATCCAAAGCAAACTAAACTGTGGGAATACAATTCCTAAAAGTAGCGCTAAACAATCTGACTAAACTTACAACTTTTCTTAAAAAATAAAAATACTTTAGTGTTAGATTTACCTCTCAAATAATGAACAACTAATACTTAATATTTTAGATTCATCTGAATTAAAGACCACATACACAATTTATAGTGTCTCATACTAATACAAGCCCAAACAATGCAAAACAAGCTGATTCATGATATGACTTACATTAAGTTTGTTGTTGTCGCTTTTGATAGGCCACATGTAAGCATGAGCGGAAGATTGCTGCTTTACACGCTCAGCAGCAACATATTTGCAAACGTCTAAAGGAGGCAGAAACCCGTTTCCTGGACAATGACGGCTGGCTTCATCGTGTCGAGAATGATATTAAGCTGCTGAAGTCGAGTGATCCGACCTCAGAGGTAAGTGGAACTAGTTTGCCCATTTACTGGCGGAGTGATTGACTGGGGAAATTTGTGTTTTTGTTGTGACTTCTTCTTAAATTCTGTAAATTCATAGGGGTGGGAATCGATTTGCATCTCACGATTCAATTCTAAACCGATTTATCCATGCATCTCGATTCAACAATTTTGTTATGTACATTTCAATGCGTGATTTAACAAAAATATATACCTACATATAGATCTCGGTTTGCTACTCAGTTTGCAAATCACTTTAAAAGCAGCTAGACAAAGCTTAGATTTTAACATCTCTTTGTTACACACCAGTTTTATCTACTGAAGTTTTTATGCTTAGGCCTTAAACATGATTGTGAAAGTCGTTCTCCCACAGTGATCTTCCACGTCACAGGCTCAGTCATGTTTAAAGGTGGATAATTGGCTTCTTAGAACACGACATATGAGGTGGTCACATGTGCAAAGTAGATAAACAGCCTATATGTGTTTTACCTCATGATTTTATGTTTGTCTTATTAGATCATGTGTAGATATACAAAATGAAAAAATGTTTTTCTTTTGGACATTTCTGTGAAATCTTTTCTGCACTCTCGCCTAATCTCTTAAGTCTTCGGGTCACTCTGTTTTCTGATTCGTACTTGTCTGGAGACACTTACTTTTAAATAAAATTAACTTAAACTTTTATTTTTTTAAATAATCGATTATTAACTTATCTGCATCAAGCATCAAATCACTCTGGAAAGAATTGATTATTTATCCCACCCCATTAATTGTATATAGACTTTTCACACTATGTGCTGTGTCACACAATGTTTTCTTAAATCATTTTTATTTCACGATTGAACCTTCAAAAGTTGTAATATTGCTGAATGTGATTTTTAAGTGCTTATTGTTGAAAAAATTAAAAGAGAGAAAAAAAAATTGAATTGCCTAAAGGTTTAGTATAATCTTTATCTTTTCTATTACAATAATTGTGTGACCACTGTTCTTGTAGCCACTGACATTGGTGAAGCAGTACATCAATTCTTGTCAGACTTTTGTTAATAGATCAGCAGAGGCAAATAGTGAGCAAAACTTGAAACTAAATAACATTGTGGAGAAAACTTGTTGACGGGATGAAAAAGTTTGGGTCATTGTAAGAACACAAAGGAACATGATTAGATATAGTGAAAAACTTCACAATGTGGGTTACATCCTTCAGAACTAATCACTTGGTGTTTGTTTATTTTGGAAGGTAGGCTGTGTCTCTACTGGTGTCGTGACTGTCTTTGTTTTCTTCCCATCTGTTCTCCCAGTAATTAGAACCGTGCTCATTTTATTTCTCCAGCTCACTCGTGGATCACTGAAGAGAATAAATCAATACCCTTTACTCATCCCTCACACAGCAGCCAGTTACCTAAAACCATGCCCATGTTATTTTTTTTCTTCTTTATCCTTTTTTCCAGGAACTGACCCAGAACCATGACGCACCCACCGGTCAAATGTTCTCTCTGCTGTTGCTTTGTAGTTTCTTAACGTCAGAGTCCTTTCTTTTTTTCCTCCTCTACCTTACCCTAAGCAGACAGCTTTTCTGATGAAACATGGATGAAAACACAACTTTGTCTAGTATCCAGACCCCCCAACTGCCTTTTGTTTCTTTTAATTATTCGCACCCGAGTGCTAAATCAATATGCTATTATGTTAGAATGGCTTTTACTTATCATTTCTGCTCTGTGAACTCACTTCTCCCTCTTGTTCAGGTGTTAGATAAGGACCTACATTGCCACAGACTGGAGCTGCAGGTTAATGATCTCAAACAACACATCAAGCAGATGGTCGAGCTCACCGCGCTGCAGGATCGGGAGAACAGGCGTATGCAGAAGTAGGTTGACAATACCTAGAACCAATTCTTATTGAATTAACAATTACTCAGTGCAGCTGAAGAAATTGCTTTCCAGCTCACTGTATCTCAGGTCTTTCCTGGAAGAAATGTCTCAATAATATTTTTCCATTGCATTTCAGAATGGTGAACCTCTTGTTGCCAGCTTACAGCCGGCACTACTCTGCGTTGCAGGCAGCTGGGCAGGTCACAGCTGCAGATGAGATGGAGAACTATGAACTAGAGCACCTTGTGTTGAGGGAAAGAGGCGTGGTCTGGGCGGACCAGGAAGGGGTAGGGCAACAGCTGAAAGGTGAAGGGATCGGAGAGGAGTCACAGGAAATGAATATTGTGGGCCGCAGCGAGTTGGCACCTGTCTTGTCTTTCTCACATCTGTTATACCACCAGAGTAGCCCCTGCAGTAAGTCATCATACTTTTATCCTCCTAGTAGCGTAAATTATAAGTATTTCCTAATAAATGTTAATTTTATTTTTTATTAAACAATGATTTGTTTACCCTAGAAAATATTATAAAGATTATAAAAGTGGAAAATGGATCCAAATTGCCTGAAAGTATTGAATAAATAATGATTTTATGTATTAACAGAAACACAGCAAATTCTTAAATTTGAGAAGCAGAAGATGTCATGAAATGACGTATGTATGGCATGACAATTTGTATGCCATTATTGGTTTGTTATCAAGGCGCTCGGCGAGTGGCGTGTATGTTTGCGCCCGCTGTATACAGTGCAGACATACACGCGGATAGCTCAAAATGCGTACAACCACTTGGCTTAACAAAGCCTGCATGTATGTTTACGCAAAGTCTTGTTGAGAGAAGCTAGAACCAGTGAATATTTGGGATTTTTCCTACATATATTAATTAAAAGATAAAATTGTCGGTTAATTCTATCTTGATCAATTAACCCTCAAATTATTCCAGTCTTACATTTTACTACCATGTCGCCTGACTGGTAAGATGTCACTTTGCTTGATGAATACAGGAAGAACTGACCACCAAATGTTATGACAAAGAAATCAACTGTTGTAATGAAGATGAAGAAAATATTTACTTGGAATATGTCCCTTCAGTGTTATATATACAGTGGGTACGGAAAGTATTCAGACCCCTTTAAATTTTTCACTCTTTGTTTCATTGCAGCCTTTTTC
>NC_048407.1:16595205-16634988 GCF_013103735.1 Etheostoma cragini | reverse complement strand
ATATATATATATATATATATATATATATATATAGCAACTAAAATGATGCACCACAGATCCTAAATAAATTAATTGTGAATCGCCAGACCCAAAAAAAGGTGGAGGGTGCGGTGTGGCCTTGACCAACTGCCACTTTGCTTGTTTGAAAGCCATGATGTCTCTCGTGGGTGGGCCAAATTCTTTGGGTGGGAAAAACAGAGAAAGGGCAGGTAATATTGCCCCTTATGATCTCATAAGGGGCAATATTCCAGATCAACCCATCTGAGCTTTTATTTTCTCAGAACATGAGCCGGATAGCCAGGGCTCATTTTACACCTATCGCCATTTGTAGCCGCTGGGGAACCATAGGCAGGCTGGGGGAACTCATATTAATGTTTAAAAAAAGAAAACTCATAAAGTGAAATTTTCATGCCATGGGACCTTTTAAGGCCTTGACACACCAGGCAGATAGCCAAGAACTAGTGGCAAAGAAAGTCAGATTTTTCCGTCTCCTCACGTTGATGCAGACCGACTCGGTCATGGCCAAAAAATGCACTTAAACACATCTCAAAGACTACAATTTTATTTACAAATTGTCCACCAAAGTCTCTAATCAAAATTCTGTCAATAGCAACCTTATTGTTGCTATTGATTGAATATAGTGATTGATTAAAGAAATGATTGACCAATTAGAGTCAAGTATTTAACCAAGCTGTTTTTACATCTTTTTTTGTTTTAATTTAATTTTAATTTATTTTTTAATACCAAGGACCACCTTTTGTGGAAATAATAATTATAGCTAACATGCTCCTTTTACAATACCCTATTTAGGTCAGAATATTACATAAGTGATAATGTAGAGCGAGGCGGTGGACAAATTACGTAGCTGCTGTTTTAATTACTGCAGGAATTGACCCAACATTAACTGAAGTGTTGTTGTGAGCTAGCGGACTATCAGCTGCTCAAATTCACATTAAAGTGAACATTTCTGTTGATGGTGAAGTGAGACACGGCAAATGGCTTCTTTGGGAATATTTATATGTTGACGTTTATGTCCCCATTCGTCTCATTTCCTTTCTGTACAGCCGCTGCATCTCGACACACCTGTAAGTTAATGTTAAACATGTAACAATATAGCTAACACATTAGCTTCACTGTGTCCACTTTTGGACGCCCCTCGCTAATAAACTATCCAGACTTCTTTCACCGGATTGATTGATAGCTGTCCTCCAGAACTGCATCTTTGGCAACGCTGTGTTATACTTGCCAGTAGTCTGTTATCAAGAAAATTACAGATTGCGTTCCCACATTAGAATTCAACCAAGTCATGTAATAATGTATGTTAAATGTCAAGATAGACAACATTAGGTCATTTATAGGTCGCAGGTCAGGAGAAGAGAACATTTGGCTGTAGTAGCTACATGGAGGGTGTTTCACACATGCATGGTTCTGTAATGTGGAAGGCCTAAAATGTAAGATTAAAATCATGTGTCACCTCATGTGTCAAAATATTGTTGAATATATTTGTCTGGTGTAAGGTAGTTGACATCTGTTTGGCATTTGGCATTTGTCCAGGTCTAGTGTGTATTGTTGAACTTATGAGATTGCACTGTTCATTTTTAACAGCATGATCTTACGGCACCAGGCATTCATGATATATAAGACACGCGGACGGTGGAGCATGATCCAAAGCTGCCTAACAATACTCAGTTACTATCATAAAGTCTGTCATTTGTGAGGCAGTAAACTCTGCACCTTATTCGGTTCCACTGCTGGCTTGTTTTAAATTGTATTACATCCAGTATTTCTGTTTTTTTGTTGAATTCTAATACATTGTCAATAATACAAAGAAAAACCTGCTGAATATATATATATTAGTTTCAGCCTCCTTTGGATCATTAATGAAAGATTAAGATTTTTGTTTAAGACACAAAACACTCTAGGTTGACTTGATCTTTGTGCAGTTCATTATAAATAACAAATGTTTCTTATGACTTCACACCTGAGCCACATTGCATCATGCGCAGGCTTTTGTGTGAGATTTGATTTTCTTGAACATTGTACTTGATCGAATCACAATATGTTCAGAAGGTTGAATGATAGGTACAGTCTGAAAAATAATAACTCTGTGAATCATGGCTCTTTATGTGTTAAAATGTTATGATGTGGTGATGTTGCTTCATTTTGAATCTCTTTATAATCTTTTAATTATCAGGTGCAGAAGGGCGCACAAGAAGAACATCACTGTGCAATGCTGCTCCATCACCAAAAGGTAAATCTACTCTCTCCCCAGTCATGCAACATACTGTAGTCATTAATCTAAATCCCCTGCATGCCTGTTAATCCCCCCTCAATCATTCACTTCTCTCCTTGTCACCTCTTACTCAATCCATCACACTTGCCCAAACACACTTTAAGAATTGATGCTGTTTTATTAAAGCAGAAAACACACCGTCATAAAGTTGTTTTTAATGTGCCATATAAATGTTGAATTGTTTTGCGTACGCTGAAATTTCCACTTTGCGGTGTGGATTTTTATTTGCTGAACATTTCTTTAGCAGTTTAAGTAAAAGGACTTGTTCAGAGTAGTAAAATAAACAATAAAAGTCAAGCATGTAATATAATTTGATTTATATTTGTGCTACAGACATTCTGCCCTGGCCAAAACATGAATAATGAAATGATGTGAATACTCACAACCAGTTTTATAGAGGGAAAACTGTACACATGGAACCTTTGGGGAAATGTAACACAAAAGCCTTTGTGAAATATTGCAGTTCAAATTGGCTGTAATGATATTTACTGCAGGTGGTCTATATTTCTTTGAAACATATTGTGGGAAATTTAACTTTTGAAAATAAAATACTGCTGCCAGATGACCAGTGTTCCTTGAATGTGAATGAAACATGGATGCACCAGGGAGTTCGTCACTACTGCTATAAAATTTTCCTGCAACTTATCATAAGTCCTGTCTTACCCTTCTTTCTATATGTCATACCAGTTATTGTATTGTTCCTTTCCTATTTGGTCATTTATTGTTAAATGCTCATAAATTAATTTTTCTTTGCCAAAACATTTATGGAAGTCTTTCCAAGTGTCGACACCTCCACTCACTCGAATAGTAAGCTATTATTATTTTAGCAAAATAAACTTAAATGGCCGAATTTTAACTTAATTCAGCATTTGATACACCCACAATAAAACTTTGGGTGGAGTTGGTTATCAAGAAACACTTTTTTTACCTTCTAGAATACCAGAATTGTACTTAATAAATCCGTTGTTAACAATAAAAATAATCAAGAGCATACAAACAATATAGCGAAGGATTTTAGATACATAATGTAACTTCAACAATGGTGGACACACCTGTACAGTAATATTGCTAAATGTACCAGACATGAAAATACTGTTACCAGCATGCAAACATCAGCACCTTTAAACTGTCTAGACATGCGTTTCATTTTAACACAACATACATGCAAGCCTTTTAGAGGCTTAACAATGGTTTTTACAATAGGGAATTATCATATAGTTTGATCAGTGTAATTTATTCAAATACTGTATGTGTCTTTTGCATCAGTATGTTCCCATTATTTGAGTCATTTAACCACAGTTTTATCTTTCTAATAAAATCATATATGTGCATCCTCCTCAATTATGCATTCACTTGTTCACACTTGCATCTTTGAGAAGCATGTTGATCTTAATATCAGAGTTACCGCTCACAAATGCATATACACAATAAGTTCAGCTTTATACATGTGCAGCATTATGAGCTATGTTAAATGACCGGTTGATTACTGACAAATTCTAAGTGACAGTTGACATAACAGATGTTTGAATGAAAAAAAGGCGTTTATTTTGCATTCAAAATGCTCTCATCTTATCTTGATGCCATTTGGCAGTCCCTTACTGCTTCCTCAGCTCTTAATGGTAGTCACTGCAGCATGTTATGAGAAATAGCTCCACCCTGCAGCTTGCAAAGCCAATCAAATTTAATCGGTTTTAGAGTGTTGGGGTTTTGAAAGAGCGTTAACTCTTTGTGGGCTGCTTAATAATAGCAAAACACACAAAAGGGATCTCTTTGAAGGAACACTATTTAGTGTTGATTAAGAGCATGTCCAGACATGCATTTATTAATAGCTTCAGGATTTTTCATTCAGCTACCTCTCACTGACCCCTTTATACTGTTCTTTTTATATTCCCAGTTGATACTCTACCTCTCACTTCTCTCTTATCTATTTTTTCCTCCTTAGATTTTTGCTGTCCCTTTTGCTTCAAACATCTGTTAGTCTGGCTTTTACTCCTATTCTACCTCTCTTTCCCTCCTACCCTCAAATGTTTTCTCTGTCTGTCTAGCATCTAACCCTCCCAATCCCTCTTGAGCTTCATTCATGAAAATGCAGATCCACAGCAGGGCAGGAAAAAACGTCAACAGACGTAAACTCCCCTGCTCCACCAACCAGAGAAGGCGCACTATAAAAAACAGAAAGCAGCAACCAGGCGACCCTAATTCAGTGCAGCTTCTGCCAGAAATAGCAACTCATGCATGTATTAATCCCCTACAAGCCAAAAATATGTGATTGAAGGAACTCTGCTGCCATTTATTGCTAGGGACAACTCCTCTGCCACAGAAAAGGGCTATTTAATATCTTCTCCTCACTCTGTGTGCTGTCTGAGGTCTGACTCACATTTGCTAAATATTGTATTTTGGTATTTAAGGCAATGTCTAAATCATTCACCTTTGCATTGACTTACTTCATGTGCAAGTATTTTTCCCCTTAAGCCTGTCCCTAACCCCACCACACTCCTGCAGGAAATGCCATGCGTGTAATGGTATTTATAATGTGATGCAGAGAGCATGATCGAACCTTATTCTTCTCTGCAACCTGTGCAAGTTTTTGTTGCTATCATTTTTAAATAAAGCTAGACAGTGTGGCAAAAGATTAATTGTATAAGGTTTAACCTCAAAAGCCGTACGGGGCAATCCTCCTTCAGAGTGTACTCCACATCCATGGTGGTCACAGCATTCCAGTGATGGACTACTCAAGTTGCTATTCTCTGGACTCATGACTCAACTTGGACTTGTGCACTGAGGACTTGGACTTGAGCATTCTTGACTCAGATGACTTGGAAGTTGGATGAAGTTTCTGACTACTGCCTAAACGACCGGTATCTACCAAACCAAATAGCATCGCGGATTTAGGTGCCACTTAAATGCCTGCGTGGCTCTCTGGTGCTCCAATACAGACGTTCAAGAACTCAAAAGCATTGCTGCATGTGACACTAATTTACACTAACTTACACTTGGCAGCAGGCGAGCATGTCAGTTGTGGAGCGAACCGTTGAGCATCCCCGTCCGCTGCAGATAGCTGACAGGATTAAAACAGCACCAGCTTTCAATAACTTTAGAGTGAAAAATTCTTACAGTGTACATTGATGTTAAAATGTATAAAGGTTGAAAGGACGGTCTGAAATGTTTTGCACGGTCTTAGACTGTACATTTGTTGGTAAATGTGAGATGTTCAAGTTATACATCTTGTCTTCATATCAGAAACAAGGAAATAAGTTTGGTGACCTACATTAGTTACGTAAACCCGTTCTCCCTCCCGCTTGGTCAGTGGCTCTTAGTGTATCACATACTGTGTCACATACTGACACAAAGTCTGGCACGTGGGACTGCTGTGATTGGTTGTAGTCTTGGGAAACGCCACTTATTGGTCATAGTCAAGGTGATTGGTCAAAATTGCAATTTGCACTAAATTCATGGTGATTGGTTGAATTAATCTGAATTGTTGCGATCATGACATCGCAAATTCCTGGAGGGACTGAATGATGTGCGTCGCCTACTACATGTTCAAATTAGAAAGATACAGAGGGATGCGAAGTGGGACTCTAAAACTGGGGATTGGACTCTAGCTCTCCAACTCAAACACTGGGGACTCGCGACTTGACTTGGACTCAACAATTGGTTACTCAACTACACCACTGCAGCATATAATAATAATATGAAGTTACATAGCGCCATGGTTTTCAGGGCCAGGCTTCATGAAGGGATGGAATTCTTGTAATAATGTCAGGTCATACTCAATGCTCAATATTATTCATGCTCTCCAGCAAAGACAGGTTGATGGCTTAATACTTTCTTTGGATGCAGGCAAAGCCTTTGATCGGGTTGAATGGACATATTTATTTTATTGTTTGGATAAGTTTGGTTTAGGGGATACTTTTATCAGATGGGTCAAGGTCTTGTTTAGCAATCCCAGGGCGTCCATTCTGGCGAATGGGCTCAGATCAGACAGCTTCCCTATACATAGAGGAACAAGAAAGAGATGTCCCCTGTCTCCTCTTCTCTTTGCCATGGTTATTGAACCTATGGCTGAGGCCATAAGAACAACACTCTCCATACTGGGTTTACAAGTGGAAAATTCTTTTCATAGAAAAAGCCTATCTGCTGATGTTGTTTTGATTTTGATTTCTAGTCCAGAGACATCAATACCTGTGGTATTTGGTATTATTGATTTATTTAGTCACTTCTCAGGGTATAAAATTAATCTGACGAAATCAGAGGCAATGCAATCAGGTAGCCTAAATTCCATACCAGTAGCATTACCCTCCTTCCCCTTTAAGTGGTCATCATTAGCTTTGTCTATTTAGGTATATTCATAACCCCTGCATTAAAGCAAATGTATAAAGCTAATTTTGTTCCCCTGTTTGAGAGGGGAAGGCAGAATCTGGAGCGATTGAGTTTTTTACCAGTCTTCTGGCTGGGACATATAGCCTTCTGTTTGCTAATGGGGTCATTAAGAAACTACATGGCTGGCTGAGCTCTTTTATATGGAGTAAACGTAAACCCAAGCTAAAGACTTACCAAACTTAAGACAGTGTGGGCATATTTATTTATAAATGGGTCACACATAAAACAGCTTTGGTTTGGCTGGATATTAAAACCTTACTTTCAGGAGATCCATTGAGGAACCTGCTTTTTATTAAGAAATTTAAAACTATCATGTTAAGCTGTGACAACCCTGTTACACTTAATACAATTATGGTGTCATGGTGGTTAATGCGTTGACTTGAAGGGATGTATAAATTAATATCTGTTTTCACTCCTATTCCTAACAATCCTGACTTCTAGCCGGGGTGAATTGATGCTGGCTTAAGACATTGGGGTAATAGTGGCATACACCCATTGAAAGATTTACATACTGATAATACGTTAGTCATTTCAACAAATGGTTGAGAAATATGGTATCCCCAGACAAGATTTCTTCCAATATCTACAGATTAGACATTATATACTGCAAAGCACCACCTTAATTGGTAATCTTGAAGTATCTTCTGTTGAAATATGCTTCTTTCAAACAGTTGGGAAAAGGTCTGTCAGCCTTTTCTATGCAGCTATGCATTTTGTGCTACCGCTGCCTTTGCAAGGGCTTTTGGACGAATGGGAGAGGGACCTTTCTGTTACTATCAGTGATAATGAGTGGGAAGATACACATATGGAGATATGCTAACTTCATTTCTAATTGTGCCAGAGCAATACAATTTAAGCTTATATGCAGATTTCCCCCCAAACTGCATTATTTCAACCCTACTCTTTCACCCATGTGCCTTCAATGTAAAACCAAGGTTGGTACTTTATCTCATTGTGTTTGGTCTTGCCACAAACTACAATAGTACTAGCTTAATATTTGATCAGGATTGCAGCTTGAAGCTGCGGATGGACCCAGTGTCTCTCATTCTAGGCCTCCCAGCCAGATATGTACTGCTGGCAAATAAGAGATTGTACTGTATTCTCACGTATGCTGCAAGGAAGAACATTTTACTGCAGTGAAACAGTAAGAAAGGACCAACTGTTAAGTGTTGGCAAAGGACCACTGAAGTACTTGACATGCATGTGACATTCACAGTCAAATCAATTTTTCAAAGTTTGGGGGCCCTATTTGAATTATTTGGAGCCTGATGTTTCTGCCATCTTGCTACAGGGATTACCTGAAAGATCTTGATAAGAGTGCTGATTTCCCTTTATTTGTAACTTTTGGTTGGATGTGACTGAGCCAGTGTTGTTTTTGGTTTATTTGTAATACTTATTTTATTTGTTGTAAATGTGAAAACTAATATAAAATATTTAATTAAAATACAAAAAGAATGCAGCCGTTTAGAGGGAACCTTGTACATTTGTAGAATCTCTTTCATATCCAGGCTAAATTGGTATTGTAACTGAACTGTTCCTAATCTAATTGATATCAAAAATATAAATTGATTTGGAATCAAATTAATTTATGACTTTGTGAATCTGAATCTAATAATTTGTTTAATTTAGGTTAACTGTTGATGGTTAATTGTTTTGTTTTTAGGTGGAGGTAAACAGACCGATACGAAACCGGAACCATTGCGCAGAATGCCCATAAGGAGAAATCTATCTGCATCATTGCCACCGCAAAGCCCCCAGGCAGCCACCAAGGCCCAAGTGTTGGAGGAAGGGATTTTCCCACTCCAGTGCACACCAGAACCTTCTCAAAAAACTGTTCATGCCCTGCCACAAAGCTCCTCCAGCACCATGGATCCCAACGTGACGTTTGAAGTTCTGGACAATGAAGATCAAACTGCAAGCAATGCAACCATCATAATAAGTAGTGGTAGTCCCTGTCGATCATCGACATCAATAGACTTTTCAGTTCCCACCCAACTACTCCATCCTCCCAAGGCCAGTGACGGGAACAGGGTTAAAAGGTGAGAACATATTCATGTCTTAACTTTTCTTTTGACTTTAAGATGTTTAACAGTGTATTTGATTATTTAGACACACTTCACATGATTTCAGAAGATATTTTCTTCCTTCTTAAAGTCAGTCACGTCAAAAAGTAATGTTACTCGAGAACAGCGTGTAGTTTATTTTTAGCATCTCACATTACGCTACTACATTGTAATGAATAATAACGTTGCTGTCAATGGGTTTATCTGCAAATGTTAGCCACCGACCCTTACCTTGAGACCATGATTTAATGTCACCACTAATTTTACACACAGTTTTACAACAGAACAAAATGCTGAGTGAACATTACTAGCTATGTTTTTTATGTTGGTTTGAGCGGAATGCACCCCCACAAACCTGGAAAGCGTTTTTTAAAACCGTCAGAGGAGTAACAGCTCTGCAGCGGGCAGACGCAAGCAGATGGACAGCAGTGTTAGCTTACATTAGCTTCTTGTCTAATCTGGGGTCTGATAAAAAGTAAATTCATCAAATTCAGTGGCCACAATAGGGCTGCACAATGAATCAAATTTTAATCGCGTTCATGATTTTGACTTCCCACGATGAAATTTGCGTGATTTTTTTTTTTTTTTTAACCGTCATTTCATGGAACGCTCCGTTTTTTTTTTTTTTGCAAAGCCAATCTACCGCTCCATAACCCTTATCAGATCATGTGTCAGTTGTTCACTGCATCCCGTGCAACTTAGTTTCTAGATGTAGACAGTCACAAAGGACAGAGTAACGGGAGGAAAACTCAACAGATAGCAGTCGGTTATACTTCGGTCTCAAGGTTTACCAGTAAACGCAACATTTTGTTCAGTCTGTTTTTAGACAAAAGCAATGACCAGTGCTAGTCGGTGCTAGTAGCGTCTGTTAGCTGTTAGCTAATCTAGGACGCACCTGTGCTAATGTCCTCGTATCCAATGCTGTTTATATGGATATGGTTTAATTTTGCGTTACATGACCCATTTGTTCTGTAAAGCCGTGCCTGTGTTGAATCTCTCCTCTTACTCTCTCTCCTCTTACTCTCCGCGCCCCGCCACACAGCGGCGCCGGTCCACACTTCTGACATTTGTCCCCAGTTTTAATCGTTATTAACACAGCTGTATATTGTTAAGTATTAGGGGCAAGCCTGTATTTGTTCCAGTTTTTCCGCGGGTAACTCTGCTATCGCGGCTGCCACGGCGAAGAACACAGAAGTTATTGAATGCAACTAACTTCAGTTGGTAGAGTAATAGCGTGTGAGACGGAGCTGCTGGCTCTGGGCCATAGATGTGACCCATTTCGAGAATATCATAGTTCATAAAAATGCAGCGCAATGAAGATACAGACGTTTCCTACACACGTGTGTATCCGTTGTTCGACCCGCGTTGGACCCGTTCATAATGAGTTAGCCGTCTCTCTGTGAGCAGCGTCCATCACACTCCCTCTCACAGTTATAAATAGCCTATGTGATGATCAAATTTGTTTTGGTTTAAATCAACCGATTATCATTTTGTCCATAATCGTGCAGCCCTAGTCCACAATGCTATTTTCCAATAAACTGTAGCTGTCATATTTCACGCGACCTGCGTAAGTCCAGATTTCATGTCGTGGTTTTTGTCGCAGTTTGTCACTTTGCCTAATATTGAGTGACAAGTAGTACTCACCCGGTTGTTTTTTTGGTTGCCATGATTTCACAAGCGATGACGTCCTGTCACTGTTCCAGTTGTGTAGCTCAAGTGGAGAGAGAGTGAATGACCGTTCGCTTGAGTTAAGTAGAGCAGACGGCTCTGCAGAGTTGTGTAATTTTGACTTTATGACTTTTCTCAAACCACATGAAGAGGAGGTGCGCAGCGTCCATAGCAGAAACCCTGTTGTGCGTCTGCCCTATTTCTGATATCGTGGTGGCAGAAATTTTACCGTGGCAGGCTGCCACGTTAAAATCAACATAGAGGAAACCCTGAAATACCTAACTCTTAAAAAAGAAAAACATGATTCCAAGTTTGTTCATTATTTATGCCTTGTAAACCCGGACAGTTCTTGTACCACACATGTTGATTTAATCATTATTCCCCAAAAGCATAAAATACAAATTTTAAGCAAGCCTCGGTGAAGAAGAATTATATTTTTAACATGAAAATTAACAAAAATGTATTGCATTTAAAAGAATAAATTGGTTCAGAGGGAATGAACACCGGCATCTCTCAAATGAGTCCTGAAAATGCTTAAAAAAACACATCCCTCTGGCTCCCCACTGAAAGTTTCAAAGCAATTGAAGGATTCTGTGTAGAAGATGCTCAATCTGGGTAGCAAATAAACCATTCAGAAGTGGTAAATCCACTAAACCTTATTCAAAACCAGACAGAGACTAGAGTGCAAACAGTATTCTCTTAGTATTCTCACCAGCAGTATGTTTCCAGACTGGAACATTGGGCCATGAGGCTCATGTCAGCTGAAAAGTGGCAAACCAAATAGGGGTGTCATAATAAAAGGACCAGTAAAATAACACAATTTTAGACCACAGTTTTTAAAAAAATCCGGCAGTAGAAGGGTGTGACTTCGGCCACTTGTGCGTGACCTCCTTCTTCTGAATGTATCGACTGTAACACGTAAACTTCCACCAAAAAAAAGTGTATAGTGCCCCCATCAGTTCCGGAAGAGGCGCAGCACCAATGCTGCTAATACTGGCATCGTAATCCCTAATACAGCATAGGAAACATTTTGAGCTATAGCAGCAGACAGGGTTTGTGTGAGTGATGCTCCAACCAGATGAGCCTTCACATTAACACAATGAGCATGTAGAATTGTCTTTGTTCCTTAGTGACCTCCAAATCAAAATGCATTGCATCAATTAAGGAAATGCTTATTGCTTGGGGAAATTTGTGGAACACACAGCTAAAGTTGACGACCTGTGGGGTGGAGGCTTGGGGCAGCGGCTATGGTGTCCCTGCTGCTCTGAGTTGACGTTGCCGTAGGTGCTGGCACCTTCTGAAGGCAGCTAGCATGCCAGCGGGTGCCGTCATCTAGTAGGTATGTGACTGGTCCCACTTGGTGGTCCACTTGCTGTGGAGTGGACCAAAATTACGCCATCTTGTTCCCCCTGTGCGGTCGGGGAGCACCAGGTCGCGGCATCTCTGTTTAAGCTTCACTATGCCCAGGTGGCCCTCATGTGCCATGGCCAGCACACTGGTGTGAGGGGCCCCCGGAATAACAGTGCAAAGCTCATGCGCCACACATGTGTCATTCCAACAAGAGAGCTTGACCCAAGAGAAGGCTAACAAGCTCCTTGCCCATCCCTGACGAATGTAGGTGGAGAGCTGGAAGATGACTGGATCCTGTTCTGAGGCTGCATTCAGTTCCTGCAGAGTGACCGTTTACTTGAGCGGAGTGTGTAGCATGTGAATAATCGCTCTCCCTTTTGATGTGGTTGGCGCTGTCGTGCGGGTCCTGGACAGGAACTGACCGAGAGAAGAGGTCTGCAACAACATTATCCCGGCCCGTGGTGAACTGTAGCGTGTAGTTGTATTGGCGAAGACGGTCGTACCACCGATGCAGTCTCAGCGTCTTGTGACCAGTGCCTGTAGAGGAGAGCAGAGCTGTCAAGCCTGGTGGTCCGTTCTCAGTGTAAACTTGCGGCTATAAAGGTAGAGATGCCATCTCTCGCAACCCCACGTGCAGGCGAGTGCCTCCCGCTCCCTAACTGAGTATCCTTGTTCGGTTTGGTTCAGAGCCCGGGAGGCGAATGCAACGGGCCTCTCAGTGTTGATCTGTACTTGTGACAGTCCAGCCCCTATTGCCATGGCCAAAGCATCACAGGTGACCAGAGTGTGACTGGATAGAAGTGTGCCAACAGTGGAGGTGAGGTGAGTTGAGCTTTGAGAGTTTGCACTGCTCCAGCGCATTCCAGAGACCGGACCAACGGCTCATCTTTCCGGAGCAGCTGTCACGGTGGGGCCGTTAGGGACGAATATTTAGGCATGAACTTTATGTAGTAGCTCTTCGTGTTGCATGCACTATCAGTAGTCAGTGTGCTGACATTGTGTTCAATATCCCACTGTCTGGCTACTTGCAGAAGGTTTTTTGCCGCACTACTGGCCATAATGCTTCTCTTCTAGCTTCATAACAGTCAAAGTATACGACTGAAGTTCCTACTGTGGGTAAATCATGAGGTGACCCTGAGTAACTGTGACTAGTCTCCTTAAGGGTTAGGTATTGTTTCGTTTTTTTCCCCAATACCGGTGCTAAAACAATACTTGCAGTGCCTGAACTGATACTCTCCACAATGCATTGAACTGTAACGTTATCCCCACTACGTGGTCAGTCTCTATCTATCAGTAGCAGCTAGGCTAACATTATGAAAGCGGCTGCTTTGTTAGCTAGAGTAGCCTACCAAAAGTTATTACCTGTTCACCAGTAGCTGTTGGTGCGTTCGTTGTCAGTGACTTGTGATCCTTGAGAAAGTCATCTGGTCTAAAATAATCACTACAAATTCTTTATGTCTTGGTGTCTTGATTTCCAAGCCAGCAGCAAGAAGCCATAGTTGGTTCCTTTTTGGATCCCGCATTGGAAATTTGTGGAAACTTTGTAGTGCCATCTGTTTAATGTATTTTAACAATTTCTCAATGCACACTGAAACACCATGTTGCCTAGTCTCACTTTCCAATCCAATGCTTCAATTACAATGTATTAGGCTACTTCTAGGTATCCCAACTGGAGTGTGCTGCTGAGAAACAAGTCCCTCAAAATGTAATGCCATCATTGAGCTGCAACGGTAGTTTTTGTTTCAAACATTCTTTAAACAGATATTTACATTGATAGTTTGGCGTAATCATTTATTTGCGTCCGGTGTAATGTGGAGTGGGTAAGCCGAGCACCAGCAAACTGTGCAACTAGAAGGACTGGATGAAAAGTGTTAAACGGTCTTCCCTGATAAATAATGTACTGGCTAACTTGGAAATTAGGTCCTTTGTCCAAAATTCTGAACCACCCCTTTAAGCTGCAGGCCATTGTATTTCCTGTTGAGTTTAAGATTCTTCCCCCAAGCCCAAACTTGACCCAGGTCTGGCCAATATTTCACGCCACTACGTATTCTCGGGCCGGGCCCTTGATCAAGCATTTATGTTTTTGAATCAGTACTTAACTAGCCTAATTGTGTCGGGAGAAAGAAATGCCTCTCCCTCTGTCCTACACTGACTTGAGCGTGAGGTAAACTGTGCTAAATCATGTCTCCCCCATCTGTAGCGCTGTCTTCGATAAATGCGCATCAGGCCAGATTGTTTCAGACCATGGCAAAGGACAGGAATAATTAGGTGATTGAGACAAGAAAGCCTCCAATATGGTTCTAGGGCTTTGATTAGGTTGCTGCCTTGATCTGTTACCAACACTATTCGGCTGAGGGTGCTACGGGTCGAGGTTCGTTTCTTCATTCGGATCCATTTGCCATCCAAATGACGCAGTTTACATGCTTCGTCCTTGTTACATTATTAATTAAGATCATTCAAAACAGATTTCTGTGGTTCAAACAACTCAAAATTGTAGTTGAGAACGTAAGTTTTATAAATTCAAAAATTGTCTAGTTTAAATCGGGCTCATAATTACAGTTGATGTGTTGAGCCAGGCTGGCACACAACGTTCTTGGGTAGGGTCGGACTTGATTTTTTTTTAAGTCGATCTAAGCTTTATTGTCCTGGTCCTGGAATTCTTACATTTACCTGTCAGCATTACAACGGTGTTTAAGCCAGCTACTAGCTAACGCTAGGCTAACATTGTCTGCTGTCATGTTAACTAGCATGCAGTGATGCTTCTGTTGCCAGAGAGCAGTGCAGGCTTTAAAGTTGCACCGAAACAAGGCACTGAAACCCACATTGCTATTTGATCCGGTACATGACGGTTGTTTAAGGGCCAGTGCAATATGAGCATCAGATTTCAGTACCAAACCCTAGTCTCCGGTGAGTGCAGTGCTGGTGCAGCAGTGCTGCAGTCCTTCGTGATTTCCAAAACTACGATGTTGCGCAAGCCCCAAATCACAGAACGCACGTCAGGTAGATGCGCCTCATCAAAATTAGTGGCATTAAAAGGAAATAGCTTTAACTTGTTAGAGTCAGTAAATCTCTAAATAGCTCTCAATCCCTGAAACAATACCTCATGAAAAAGAGGTTCGCCTAATCCCCCTGTATAATTTGCAGATCTCATTACCATGTACCACCCATACTAGCTTTATTTTATCTATTTATTGTAACGTTTGTGGATTTGCACTCTGCATCCCTATGCACCATGTCACCTTAACCTGACCTCTCCCTCTAGCCTCCTGGACTGTCATCCTGGTATGTGGTGAGCGGTGTGCCCTCCATATTTTTGTTCCAACATGCTTTCATTGATTGCATAATAATAATCTTTTAGTCTATACTGTTTTTATTGGTGACTGTTCCAGACGTGCGTGTGCTTGTTCGTGTGTGCGTGTGTGTGTGTTTGTGTGTGTGTCTCTGTTAATGTCATGTGCATACTGAAGCAAATCCTTGTCAGTTTGCACCGAGTTGTATGGCAACAAAGTCTTGAATCGCGTTCATTTTGACAGCCCCATTAATTACATAAAAGGTGATGCAGATTAACACCAAGTTACTTCTGGTTGTGAGATGTCACCAGCGGCTCCTAGGATTCACTCAGTCTACAAACCACTTCTTTGGTGTTGTTGTGTCCGACAATGTAATATTTGCTCACTTTGGATTTAGCTTTGTCCCGGAAGCAATGCCGAAATTCACTTTAGAGCAGCTTGCAGCTTATAATCAATATTGTGCATTTTGATTTATACCTCACGTCAGTAAGTATGGAGCTGCTAGAGGATTTTCTGCTAGAGCAAACTGATGATATAGTGTTAAAAGATATAACTTATGGATAGTTGATGTATTGACATCAGGGTGATCTTGTAAACTAAACAGCCAACCCTTAAAAGGATCTACTCATTTTGTACCTGGAGGTGCGATGAAGGAAAAAAAGCTGCTTTAAATTAATCTCAGAGCCCACATATTTTTCATATCCAAATTTCTGAATGCAGGTGCATCAAAATGAAGGGTCATATATCAAAACTTCAGATTTGTATGTACACTTAGCCTTTGCAATACAACACAAACATAATTATTAGTTTGAAGCATTATGATTTTGAATGCAAATGTTTCTTATGTGAAGTCCAAACAGCAAAGATGTCATGGTAACGTGAACCTCTGCTCTGTAGACAACAGATCCCGTCTTTACACGGCTTACGGCGAGCCAACCCGACTTACATGCACATGACGTCTGCTGCACAAGGGAAGCGTAAAGTTAACTGGTAATGTGCCTCTGACTTCTTCTCTTACATTCATGTAAACCATCTTATTCTATACCGCCAGTGGATAAAACACTCTGTGTCCGTTTTTTTCACTGAAGCAGTATCCAAGAAGAGTTAACAGAGGGTTTCTCTGCAGCGAAGCGCATAAAGAAAGATGTCTCAGTGGCCCGCGCGCCACTCAGAGTGCATCGTTTTGCAGGTAAGTGTCAATCCAGAAAAACACAGTTAAGAAGACATCCAGAAACAAACTACACATACACACGTACAGTCATAATTATTCACACTACAGACTGTCCATGACCAAAAGTGCAAACATACTCCTGATTCTTTGCAATGTAAGATATTTTTTCAATGAAATTTCTATTTTACCAAACCCAAATGTTTTTTTTTTTTTCAGTAGTGAGTTGCTGTAAGCAATCAGACTTATTTTGTCTTTTCATAGCTCCAAACTGTACCTGCAGTCATGATTCTTATTTCTGCACATTACGTAGTTATGTTAATTCTTGATACTATTCCTTGTTTGTTGTCTGTCCCCAGTTTCAGAGAACAAGCCTCGAAGAGTTGTGAGGAGCGTTTCCGAAGGAAATCTGCCTGAACCTCAGAAATCCAAGTCCATTTTCTATAAAACGTCCCAACAGTTTAAACGAGCGACCAAACGGATGTAATATCGTGCAACATGGTGTTAAGATCATGCCATTTTTCCTTTATGAACATTTTCATTCCATCCTTTTCCAACTAAATTCATCTTTTCAAAATATATAATATTAACACATACATTAAAACACTCATACTAACGGCAAAAAAAAATAAAACATGTCCTGTGGATGTTGATTTGACGAATGCCTGTACATTGTTTTGAACAATTCTCTAAAAAAAAAACGATCTGTCTTGTTGGTGAGCATATTTTCCCAGGCAGTTAATATCAGGAAGATTATCTGACCTCAAACGGAAGTACAGCTTCACACGAAAACTGACACTGCTCAACACGGCTGTTTTTATCCCTTTTTCCCCTCTTGTACAGTTCATAATGTGGGGTTATAGATATTTTATAATAAAATTGCTTGTAGCAGAATCTGTCTGTTTTTGAATAATTAAATCCCTTTCTAAGATTTAATTTCTGCTTTTCTGTGCTGAATTTGTTTTTCAATCAAGTTTGGGTCACAAGATGTTCTAGCGATGTATAAGTGAAGACCAGGCTCAGGAAAGGTAAAAAATGAAAATTGAACTGACCTAGGAGTGACTCACAGCATAACTCACAAAGATAACTTTCTCATTGTCTTCCTGTTAAAAAGTGTTGAACCGTTTCCCATTTTTTTAGAAAAAACCCCAGCGCAGTGATTGATGGGATTCTATTTTTCTCTACCAATAGCTCAAAGGGCTTCAGGGTGATGAGTGTATTTCAGACTCCACATTCAGTCTTGGAAATGGTGTTAACACTAACTCAAACACTGATCCAAAACCTAAGTTAGGATTCACATTAAAATAAATAAATGGCTGCAATCTCCAGGGCATTCAAGAAGAGATGGTGGAGTAGTTCATTTAAATTAAACAAAGAAAGAAATACCTGTGAACTTTGTTTTTGGGTGTTGTCTGTTTTTTAATTTTCACAAAAGTAAATTGTAACAATTTGGATGCTTTAAAATGTCTTGTTCAGTGTTCAGTTGTACACCACTCTTAAGAGGCTGCTCTTAATTTATTCCGATAAGTACATTTTCATTTAAAGGTCCCATAATGTAAAAAGTAAGATTTCCATGTCTTTTATGATTATAAAGCGTGTCTAGGTGCTATATAAAAACTTGAGATCATATCAAAATTAAAAAAATTACAATCTCGTGTTTTACGAATACAGTTCACCGAAACAGGTTTGTGAAACCTTTTAAAGGAGAATTAGGCCATGCAGTTGCTGAATCTGTTATTTTCATTGACAAAGGGCAGTGTGAAAGATTTTTGTCCGATTTTGAGAGGCTAAAATAGGCAACCAATGGAAAGCTTGATCTCAACCAGTGAGTCGGTCTAACAACATCCCCATCGCTTTTCTGCTAGAGAAAAACAGTTTGGACACGAAGACATTTAACAAGAAATAATGGAATAAAATTGCTAGAAGTAGGCTAATGGCTAAACCCTCTGTTAGCAACAAAGTAAAGGACACTGGTTGCAATATAAAGGAAATGTATAAATTGTTGAACTAGTTAAAAGTAATTAATCAGTAGTTAGCTAAGAGTATGATGAAGTTGGCTTAAAAAAGTTATAGACTGATGGTTGAAATAGTTAGAAACAGACGTGCCCCCCTCCCCCCCCCCAAACAAAAAAAGATAAACTGTGGAATTAGTTAGCCAAAAGTAACCGTAAAAATAAAGGAAAGCATTGGAATTTTCAGCTTCTGCCACTTCAGGTTATATTAGTATGAATGCAAACTCAACAAAACCAACCTAAGAACTGTTAATTCAATTGTAAGAAAAAAATAGTGTAACTATATCCACTTTTAGGTTAAATAACATCCATGCTAAAAAACTGGTATTTTTAAAACTGGTATTGTGGATGGTAGGGCTGTGGGGGGAAATAAAGGTCGGGAACCACTGCTAAATACCACTTTTGAATTGTATTGTGAAGATATTTTAGGCTTTCCTATATTGCATTTTTAGCCTGATCAAATGTGAAGTATCTCCAGGAACAAGCTTTTATTAGAATTTGATACTAAATATCCAAAAAGTACCTCCTGGATCTATGATGAGGGTGGTACCTCATTGCTCTCTCTGGAGAGACTTGTCACTTTGAATTCAGTCTTGCAACTTTCAGTGGCACAGCATTCAGTGTGATCTTTATTTTTAGCTCAGGAGCTCAATGCACATATCAGCACTGTACTGCGCAAGCACTGACACTCTCATGCTCTCATTCACAAGAATCTTCATTGTGTGTGAGAGAGAGAGAGGGAGGGAGGGAGAGAGTGTGTGCGCACACAAGGAGGCAGGTTTAGGCTAAAGTTTATTAACTTTCTCTTAGCCAATGGGGCTCCTTGTGCGTTTTTCCTGCTGACCAATGGGACAGATTGAGAGGTTGGAGGTGGGTGTTGCTTAGCAACTGCAGGTAGAATCTCAGATCATGTCGGACCCATTGTTTTATCTTGCCTTCCTGAGAGACATTACATACCATGTGTTGTGATTTGTTAGTAAAAAAAAAAAAAAAAAGCCACCTCTGTGCAAATGCGTCACAAAGTCGTTAACTCTATTTTTGTATCGTTAAACAAAGATTGCAGTGACTTTAATAGCATTTTGCCCTTAAGTCAGAGCATTTTTAATTGATTATTATGTTACAACATGTAGCCATCTTATTTCCATCACCAAGTCACTAGAACACATACAAGTCATTTTTGATTTTATTGTTTTATTATTTGTTCTTGTTTGCAGAGATAACAACCTTTACTGACTCATGCGTACTTGGAGATGAGTTGGTATAAACACAACAATTTGTCATGTAGTTGAAACATCAGAATTTGCTTTTAAAGCAACAATTAACCTGCCAAACCCCCAGATACCATCACCCTAACACCCAAAGCACTGATTCAAATAATTATGATTCTTTATTATAATTATAATTCAAGAAAAATTGAGTGTTGACCTAAATATAATTGGGAGCTTCTGTTGGTAGTGTCAGTCTTTGAAAAGAGCCTTTATATTTGTGAATGGTCATAGATAGAGACTACCACAAACAAATATAAGCATACGATTCCTTCTACAACGTTCCTGACTCCCACAAGGGAGCACATTGCAGCTGGGACCTTTTTGCCTTGTCTACATTTGTAGATGACCTGATACTTTAAAGCAGTCGCAGTGGAACAACTTGTGGAGAGCTGACCACCAGTACTGTCTGTCCCCTTACCACTAATAGTGCTGCTTGTTGTCTTTGCTTTTTACCTGTAAGCCTAAATGTATGTGTAAATGTCACCTACGTTGTCAGTTTACTGTGTCTCATGCTGATGTGAAAAAAAAAAGAAAGTTTATTCTCCTCTGCTCTTCTTTGTGGTGAAACACGGATGCATTTGTGGATCGTTCAAGTAAATAAAAAAAGATTAAAACGATTTTTTTAATTTACAGTCGAAAAATACAGCATCATCAACAAGGCACTCAAGAGTTGCTTTTGCTCAACGCCCCGTCCCGTGATGCTTGATGCAAATATTTAAATGGGGGTTATGGAAATTCCTGGGATGCACCCTGGATTTGGCATGTAAAGCAGTGCACCATGTACATTTTGTGTCCAGTGCATCTGACAGTGGGAAGCAAATGATTTGACATATAAGTATAAAATAAAATTAGCTTTATGGTCCATAAAATTGGAGCAAATTTTTGGGAGGTACTTCGACTCGAAAGACAGTCAGACATAGTAATTCTGGATAAGGTAAGCCGTGATAAGTTACACTTTTACAGAGGTATTAACTAGTGCTGAGCCAAGGTTGATCAGAAAATAAATCTGCAACAATTGTGATTATCTGTTAATCAGTCAATAGTTATATAATACACCGTCTGGGGTTTTGGACAGGACGGTTGAAGAGGTCATCTTGGGCTTTTTGTGAGAGCCCAAGATGATTGTGATGGGCATTATTTCACTATTAAATCGAACAGATTAACAGATTAATCGACAATGAAAGTAATCGCTAGTCCAGGAGCAGGTTTTGACTAAGCACTGGCAGCCTAAGATGATTTATCCATTTTTGAAATGAGTGCCTGCTGTGTCTGTGTCAATAGACAAAAGATTACAAAGAAGTTTGTTTTTAGTTGGTTGACTTTGATAAAAAATGAGACCCTGTTAATCTTAGTGAAAACAAACAAACATCCACAAATGACATTATATCAACACTGTCTGTCACATGTAGAAAGGATGAGACATAGAAATCTAGATGGCACACTGTTTTTTATTCTCAGTCGAAAGTTACCAAACGGATTATTTTGCGAAAAGGTATCTGATTGACATCCTAGCAGTTTGTTTTCAGGAATGTTTCATTTTAGAATCTCCCTCTTAATTTAAATTTTGTGCCGAAACATTGTGGCAGCAAATACCTGGTTCCCTTTATCAATACACAGCGGACTGTTGACAGGACCTTGTGCCGTGGTTATAGTGGAGGACGGGGGGGGGGGGGATGGGTGAGATTTACAGTTTCCTTTACTAGGTAATGTCTCCTGTTGTGAAACAATGTGACAGAAAATCAGTACAGCTGTGATGGCTCAGCAGTGTTCTTTGCCCCTCTTTATTCTCCCAGAGCTTATCCGATGCCCACCTCAAATGTACTGTATGTAGCCTGTGGATGACTCATACTCAGGAGAATGAGCTGTATGGTGCAGGTAGCCTTGCAAATAAACATTTCACCGTTTGTGGTGAAATGTTTATTTGCAAGGATACTGAATTACTCTGCTGACTTACACTCTAAACCCAGCGACCCCGTTAAACCAATTCTGTTTTATTCCGTCTGCAAAGAAACAGGGTGTAAAATATCTCCCTGTGTTAACGTGTCCCTTCTGTGTAATGTAATGTAACTGCTTAAACACACAGCAATGAGACATCACTTAATGCTTTAGTCATTTTGTTTATTGAAACAGCAAATTTGTCATCATTGCAGCAATTGCCATGGAGACAAGGTTGAGTCCCAAACCTACTGGTATTAAACCGTGCATGAGTGTATGCTCATTACCCTTTACCGCAACTTCCAGGAAACACTGCACACTGAGTGTACGGGTGACTCCACCTCTTGAGGATGGTTAGGGAATATGCAGATATTCAAATGATATTTGTTTCCCGGCAGCCTTTCACACCTCTTCCCCATAAATCCTCCCTCGTTCTTTATTCAGTTTGCTGCATCCTGTAGTTCTTTTAGCTTTGCTTGTGCTGTTTGTATCATAAAGTTTGTCAAATGGGGGAATTTATCCGCCAAATGACAATGTAGCTGAAGTGGTGCTTGTATGTTTAAGAGCTGTCCCTTAAATTAGACCTTTTTTAATCCCTGTGGCAGTTGGCCTGGGGACACACTATTTTTGAGCCCGGGAATGTAAATGGTAGGAATATTACCCCTGTGCCCAGCATGCACATCCTCGGAGGCAAGTAATATGAGTAGTTTTCTGTCACGGATTGCATATGTTATGATCATGGAAGGGTGGTTGCTACCTTTAAACATCTATAAGGATTTAATAACTTTTAGAGATATGTGCTACAATCATCCAGTGCTGCGCAATAAAAGAAAATATGAGAAGAAGAATAAATGTGTGTTGTAGCAAAAATGTTTTCCTGCCTTCCTATGTTACTACACATCTCCTGACCCTCGGCTATATCCTGCGACCCCTTTGAAGGTTTTTCGACCCGCAGGCTGTTTTGACTGAGAACCTACTCTCTTTGGTGCAACTGTGCTAAACACCAAGCAACCAGGCTGTCCACTTATTAAACATGTAAAGCTTGCACACAGTGCGGTGTAGGCGACTGCCTGTTTGTGCTCTGGGGTGTGGCAAATTTTACGTGTCAGTAGCGAGCAATCCACCTGCAGGGGAAAGTGTAACCACAACACAGCACCTCAGGCCCCTTATCCATCCTGACATCCTTTTTATTTTCTAATTGAACAATTATGTATTCAGGCTTAGTTGGTCTGTTTCAAATGAAGTTAGAGCCACTACAAATCCATGTTATACCCACACAGGTGTTTTCACTTGTTTTGCCTGATTAGACCTCCTCTCAGGACTGGGAGGGTGTTAACAGGCTGTACTTGATTCACATTTGCGTCACTTTCCTGTTCGTTGTGTTGCACCTGTTACGGTACATCAACTTAAAGAGCCCCTACTATTATCCTTTTCACTGTCATATTTGCACTCGTGGGGTCTACTAGAACAGGTTTACATGCCTTGATGTTCAAAAGAAATATGTTTCTCATGCTGCCTAATGCTTCAGCTCCTCCTGCCTGAAACAGTCTGTCTTGGTTCTTGACCAGCCTTCCCGAAAAGCCTGATTGGTCAGCTAGCCAACTCTGTTGTGATTGATTGACCAAATTCAAACAAGTCACTGGGCGGGATGTCCTTGCTCTGGTCGCAAATAGGAACAAACTGGGCTGGCATTCGAAATCGGTGACATAACTAACTGAAGGATTTCAAACATGAATGTACGTGAGGTGTTATTAGGCATTTGAGAAAAGTGCTGTCTGTGGGAGGGAAAGCGCCACTTGGAGTAAAATGGGTTTTTCTTTGTACTTTTACTATACATCTATTACATACACAAACAACAACATAACACCCTTGAAGATGGGACAATTCGAAAAAAGCAAAACACTCCATTATCAATATTATTAGTACTATTTGTCTAAATAGTTTGGTCAGCTTTCTTATTAGAACTGTATGTCTAAATAGTTTGGTCTCCTCAGTTAATGGGAAGAAGCAAAATTATCGTTTTTCCCCCACTGTAAAGCTTTTTTCTTTTTCATTTGTCTGCATTTCTGAAAAATCCTATTTTATTTTTCTCTCAGTTCAATATAGTCCCTTTCACACAGCCTGTTCAAGGCGAGAACGTTGCATAGTTATTCCGCTTCGCCGTTCTTTATAAATGGGAAAACATGGAATAGGAGGACGGAGCTGTTTCACTGTAAGCCAGCAGCGGAGGTAGTCACAGAGCCAAATCAACATCTGTGTGAAAGAGACAGCTGGCATGCACACACTAGACACTGTGTGTGTATCATTTTACAATCACTAAATTCATCTGACTGACTGTTGTGGTATTGATAACTTTGAAACTGGAAATGTTCTGTACCTATAACCTATATAACCTATATAAGATATGAATTTTTTAAATGTGTTAACCGTTTTTGTTGTCTAGGGTTTTGGTGTTCATAAATATTTTTAAATGCACCATTAACGGGGATTCAGTTTATGAATGCTAAGCGTGCTTTGTGGTGCCAGCTAGCTTTCTGCTTCTGGAACCACCACTAATCGCAAACCAACCAAATTGTCAGTTTCTAGTGTTAACAAGAAATAGTTTTAGTGCAAACATTGCATACAAGCAAAGTAGTTGCATGTAAACAGAACTAGTAACTTTATTGAAGGCATTTACGTTTTTTGTGTGATAATGTCATTTTCTATGCAAATAAAATTGAGATATCTCTCATGACAACTTGGCTTAAAAAGGTATATAAAATCTTGTTTTGTTATTATCATTATTATTATTATTATTATTATTATTATTTTAATTCATTGTGTTTCCTGTGCGGGTTTATTTATATATGTATATACATATCATCTTGTATCATATTGTGGAAAAATATGAAAACCAATACAGTAAAGATATTATTACATTTTTGAATGCCCTAATGACAGTTTTGTAAGTCCTTAAATGATAGAATAAAAATGTAATAAAAGTGATAGTACACTGCTGAAATTGACCTTTGGCATTGCTATTGAATAAATGACACTTAACGACAACAACCATGAATTTAAATTTATGATTTTATGATCATGTCATGGATATTGTAGTAGCTAAATGTGGGCTGGATTTCTGCAGTTCAAACTTAATTAAATTTTCTCCTGCCCACCATAGCCTTTAATTTTAAATACCTGCAAAAATTAAAAACTTGCACCCGCTTTGTAGTGATGAAAAAAGTTCCACTTAAAACCAGCCTTTGCAGAGTGTGTGAACTTTAAGAAATCAGGCGCAACCAACCACACTTTTCATATCTCCTCCCACCTTCTGTGCATTCCTCCCTCAAATGAGCGTGGGAGGGAGGGAGGCTGACACAGAGAGGGCTTCTCCATCAGATGACAGGAAGCTGCAATTCCAGGCCGAAGCAGCTGGCTGATAAATAACACGTGTGGCTCCGGGCGCACATCACGTCTCAAAGACTCAAAATGTGGCCCTCCATCTTTGTCTCTCTGACACACATACTGTACACAGCCGCACTCACTCTCTTTCAGATGTACTATACACACAAACACAAAAACTAGGTCTCTCCTCTCTTTCTCTCTCGCTCTCATGATTAAAAAACAATATCCAGCTTATAACTGCAAGTTAGTCAGACACCCACACTCATTTGCAGTGAAAGGCAAATGACCCTGGTGATGAGTCATTGCATTCACTCAGAGTCTTGCTTTTTTCAACACGCTGAAATCTCTTAAGGCAGAAGGAAACAGTGGTTCTGGCCATTGTGCCTTTGAGTAAGCTTAGGTGTGCCTTGATGGGTTTTTTTTAAATGTAAAAAAATATATACATATATATATATATATAATATGTAGTCAAGCGAAATTAGCTCATATCATGGAAATCCTGTAATATCAAACTATATTTTCATAGCCCCACACACTCATAAGTTGCAATTAAGAAGGGCTCCTTTCTTTTTTGATAAAACTGGGCTTTATATAACACATCCAGCCAATCAATAATTATATTTTACTCATAAATTAGTTTCTTGGGTAAATGTGTCACTATAATTAAAAGAATCAAGACTGGCAGGAATAATAAATGTGCTCTCTCACACAGCTGAAAACTGCTGTGATAATAATGGTGGCGACCGCAGCTGTATTTTATTCATTAAGCATTTCATGTACAGTAAAAGTAAAATTTTGGAATTGCCAGTAACTGCCGCAAATGTAGGAGCCAGATTTTATGAATCTCATTTTCTCAATGAAGACTTGATTGTCACCCGTCGTTTAATAGAGACTACTGTTCACAATTTGGACAAATACACTGAAATAAACATTGAGACATTTGTGCAACTGCAATAATGCATAGTATGTCAAAATATTATAATTACAGCTGAAAAGATTAGTCTCTTGATTAGTTGATTGACAGAAAAATATTTTTGTGAAGTTGGTTTCATATTTAATATATTTTTCACAAGCTATTAAAAATAAGAAGTCAGCTAATTCATGAATAATGAAATAACTGTTAGATTCAGCCCTGATTAAAGTAGTTAAGTAGTTTCTTTTAATATTTATAAGATTTCCCACAAAACACCCACTCATTGTGATGTTTCAGTGTTTCAGTTTGTACTTGGGTGGACTTATGGAGTTATACGTGATTCAGGTGTGCGTAATTGTAAGTCGTGTCAGAGTGCGTTGTGGGCGGTTAGATGACTTTTTTTCTTTTTCTTGGCATGGAAAAACTTTCACAGTAATCAATTTCACAGGAATTAAAAAGATGGAGGCAACAGATTGTTTAAACCAAAACGGACAAAGATGTGTTGAGGCAACAGTGAAACGTGTCCAGTCTGTCCGACCCCAGTCTGTCCAAGACTCTTTGCTTAAAAAACCTGAATGAACCTGAGACTCATTTTTGGGCATTAGGCCTGAGGGCTGCAAGTGTTATCTGACTGCATCAAGTTTACTTTGTTTAAGAAAAGAAAGAATAGTGGAGTGTAGGGGGGAGGGAGTGTAACGGGAGTCTTTAACAGGGAGTAAAAGGGACTGAAAGGATTTTGATCCGGTGATATTATATATCTGTCCTGGTCAGGGCAGACAAAGGCACACACCAAACCACCAGAGAGAGAGCAAAGCATGTCATCTGAATAGTATGTCTTCTTTGCAGTGTTGTACATCCAAGGGCTTTGTGTGCCTGAATTTGGCTGGTAGAAGGCACAAAGGAGGCAGTTTGTTCGCCCCTGACAAGTGTGCTTTTATTTGGGGTGGCCCTTTGATGTATAGAAAAACTTTGGCTGGGATATCCCTCGCAGACAAATTCACGAGAAATCCCACTCCTTTGTATTATCCTTAACAATTCCCTCACCATTCACTGCAAAGCTTTTATTCCCTTTAAGACCTTTATTTTAAACTTTGTGCCTACTGTCTGTCAACTGAAATGGGAAATCGTGTTGGACTTTATTGTAAAGAGGAGGGGGGTCAGTTGTTTATCAAGAAATGTTATGCATTTACAACAGAGGGTAAAAGGTGTAAAAATATAAAAACACATAACTAGAAAGGCACTCAGAGATTGCAGACCTCGGCCAAGGCCATACCCTGTCTTGCAAATTTCACAAAAGTGAAAATTATTTTGTGATTCGCATCCGCTCCAAAAGTTAACGGTTTCTTTTTTGTCCCATTCTACATCCTTCCACCAAGTTTCATGAAAATCAGGCCAGTAGTTTTTCCGTAATCCTGCTGACAGACCAATCGAATTGAAAAAGGAACATCCTTGGCGTCCACCACACCGTAACTGTCTCACCCCAATGTCTAGTTAGTGGGAGATTATTATGTTTTAACTTTCTAGAATAATACACAGTAGGTTCATCTGCATTTTAGAAGATAAATCACATGTAAACTCAAATATAATTGGGAGTTGAGAAAATCTATTCTGGTGCACTCAAATGTCTATGGGGAAAACTTTCTGCCAACAAAGCTCCAGAACAGCTACTAAATTGACCTTGTGTGTGTTTTGTTTGCACCGTGAAGTAGCACTTTTATTTTATTGCATGTACTTATGACAAAGTCAATTCAGATTCTGATTTTTGTTTTGAGATTGGTTTCTCCACTGCTATTTCCACGGTTGAGAATGAGCTTTGAAGTTTAAGTATGTGTTACATGAGGATTTTTCCATCGTGTTTGAGTGTAACTCCAAACATACACTTTATTAAAACCAGTAATTTAACCAGACAAGAGAAAGTTCACACGCTCACACCTGTGAGCTGCCCAGTATACGTCCACAGTCTAACAATGTTGTTACTTAACAGTCGGGACTTCAGTGACTTTGTGCAGCAGCAATTTGACGGTTACTGGGAGGGAAGCATAGCACAGTGTTGCTTCCCTACGCAGCTTTCGTAGGTCAGTCAGTCTGGGGATTTCGAACGCCAGCCTCCAAGTCACGAGCCTCAACCTCCTCTGCAGGCTGCTCCTACAGTCTTTTCAGACAACCAATGAAATAGCTAAAACGCCTGACGAGTCCTTTCCTGGGCACCCACAAATGCTTTAAACAGATAATTCTATTCATCAGACTCTAAGCTATTTTGTACACAAGTGCCAGAATGAACCGGAAGCAGAGGCTGCTATACCAAGTTTTATTTATATTACATCAGAACAAAACAAAAAGAAAAAATTCAGGACTAGACTACACAAACTAGTGCATAGTCTACCAGAGAAACTGGTAGAGTTGAGTATCAGAAGAAATTTTAACCAAACCAATGGGAAAAAAAAAAAATACAAACCATATGCTCAAACCAAATTAAATCTAATCTCACTAAGCACTACATTTAACTGCACACAGCACACTAAATTGCCCCAAACTTACACAAAAAAATCAATGGAAAACGGTTACTCTACCCTTCAGTTACCCCCTTTAATACAGCCAGAACCAAGATATGGCTCATTCAGTGACCTAGTGGGAGCACAATAAATCTAACATAAATTGGAAAAACAATGGTTGGCTCTCCTAATTACATCTATTTAAAACAAAAGAAAACACACATCAGGATGCAGAATCAAAACTTTAAAAGACACATGCCACAAAACATGACTAGTGTGACAAACAAACCTAGCTTGACTTGGAAGCACATTCCCCTCCCCCAATTGAAAACAGGCAGGTGACTGGAATCTATATTTTCAAATCTTCATGTTCAATTCATATTAAAAAACGAAATTCTTGTTTTAAAACCAACTTAAGCCTACCTGTGCTTTAGCTGATGTGCTTAAACAATCACTCCAAGCTTTGCACCCTCACCACCAAGAAGATTCTAATAACAGGTTTAACAAGGTTAACAATTATTTAACTTATCTTTAATAAAATGAGTTAAAACACAATTCATGGTTTAAGTTTTAGACATGCATTAACATTGGACTTTAAAACATGTTTTTAAAAAATGAAACCTATTTAAAAAAAATAAAGCCTACCCAATCAAGCACCAAACAAAGGCTAGCCTCAGCTGCTCTCTCAGGTGTGTCTGACTGCAGAAAGAAAGATCCAGGTGAGCGTCCCTCCCCTATTTATAGGCTCTGCTCCTTTGCCTGGGTCCTAGTGCTAGACTTCCTCTCGCCCTCCCTATCACATCTTCCCTCCACTTTAAAAGTCACTCTCCAGGTGACAAGAAATAGCTAAAATTGTTTTGTATTTTAAACCCATGGTCTAAACACTACATACACTGATTGACTAACGCCTTGGGGACTGTTACCGTCACTTCTGTCATTTTCAGCAGGTCTGTAGACGGACTGTGGCAGATTAAAGGGGTTTTTATGGCGGCCTGCTGTTCCATGGGGACTCCTCACAAGAATAGCGGGGCTACTGGAAGACTCCTTATACGAGGGATCTTCTTAGCTGTCTCGCTGGGGCCTGGGTTGTATTGTAACTTGGGGATCTTCAAGTAGCAAGTAATGAGAAGTGGCTGACAATTCCGAGCTTCCAGAGTCTGGGGGCTGGATTGTAATCATTACGACACTGCCCATTTCACTTTCATCTTCAGTGATAGAGATAATTTTCCTCTCCTTAGGGCAAACTGTACGATTCAGATGGAGGGTCAGGGATGTCAACAGCAGCAGTAGTAGGCAAATCTTTAAGCTCTGTCGTATTGATATTTGTTGGATCTTGTACACCCTTCCTTTGCCATCCAGACAGTGCAAAACCTCAGATTGTATGGTCTCAGTGATCCTGAATTTTGTTGCGTCTGAGTGGATGGTTCCTTCTTAAAACAAGCGTTCCTGGTACGAGTACCTCTGTTGCATTTGGAATCAGTTGCCTATTCCTATGTTCAGCTGCCAGTCTTAGTTGTTTGTTGTATGTTTGAACACAGTCTTCAGCCTTTTTTGATGCTACTACCCAGTCCTGGGTGGTGCCTGGGGCCAAGTTGTTGTCTGCAGCACCCAGCAAAATATCAGGCAGCTTAGCTTTTTGTCCAAACATTAGCTCATATGGGCAATAGCTGGTGGAAGCATGTTCTGTTGTAATGTACTGTATGCAAACAGAATTTGAGGTACTGCAGATACTGCGGTCACTTTTTCTTTCAGGTGTGAGGCTACAGAGCAGGTCATGCAAGGTGCGATTGAATCTCTTACACTGCCCATTGCCCTCAGGGTGGTATGGTGTAGTAAGGCTCTTATCAATGCCGTGTATCTTACTCAACTGTTATAATAGCTTCCCTTCAAAATTTCTGGTCCAAAGTTGGGTATGCTTGGTTAAACTTAGAGAAAACATCTGTGATGACAAGGACATTCTCTCGGCCATCCCCAGCTTTCTCTTGAACAGTGAAATCAATGGCCAAAATTTCTAGTGGTTGGGACGGCATGATTTAACCAGGGAATGTTCTGACTTGAAGCTGATTGGCAGCGATTACAATTTTGGCAGTATTTCTCAATACAATTGTCACATGTTGGGCCGAAAGCACCTCACCCTTAAGACATTCAGGGAGAAGGAGTTGAAAGACTTGTTCCACTGTGTTTGGTAGTCTGATAAGGCGATACAAAACCCCATCTCTCAGACAAACCCTGTCCCATTGTTGGACCAGTTTGCAGACACATTGTGGTCCTTTAATTGGTTCTTGTTTTGATGGGTGCTTTTCTACCAACAACTACTCAAAGTGCTTTTTACATAGTACAGGAGCCATTCACATGCATTCATACACTGTGGTCGAGGCTGCTGTACAAGATGCCACCTTCTAAGATGAGCTCTCACACACATTTACACACCGATGGTGCAGCATCGGGGCAACTCTGGGTTCAGTGTCTTGCCCAAGGACTATTCGACATGGGACTGCAGGCCACAGCCACCCACAAGAACATTAGTTCCAATCACCTGATCTGCTTCCTACAGTGCTTGTAGGTCAGCTTTTTCCTGCATTCGAAAAGCCTGAATTGCTAGAGCAATGAGAAGTTCCTGAGGTGAAATCTGTGACCTCTGTTTTGGTTCCTGCATCATACTGGGTACTATGATGCCAGGGATCACTGAAGAGATGGACTCATGTGTGCTCTTCCGGGACAATGCATCTGCATTCCTGTTTGCATTGCCTGGATGATATTTGATCTCAAATTCAAATGCAGCCAGCTCTGAAACCCTGCACTGTTCCGCAGCCCCAAGTTTGTCTGTTTTCAAATACCTCAAAGGATTATTATCAGTAAAGACAGTGAACTTATTCCCCAGCAAGTACTCCCTGAACTTCTCCGTCACTGCCCATTTCAGGGCCAACAGCTCCAATTTCCTTGAGCTATAGTTAGACATATTTCGCTCAGAGCATTTAAGGCCACGGTTGACAAAAGCAATACGTCTTTGTCAGCCTTCTTGATCCTGTGACAATACTGCACCAAGTCCCAAGTGACTTACTACAATTTCTAGAGCAAAGGGTTTTGCAAATTCAGCATAGCCAAAGACTGGGGTACTGACTAATCGTTCAAGTTAAGGTTTGAAAGCCCTGCTCACATTCTTTGTTCCACTTCTACAGGATGGAGCCTTTGACAGGGCACTTGAACTTGTATTTCTCCCAATTACTTCTGCTACCGAATGGTGTAACGACGCTACCAGGTAGGCGGTAATAAGATGCAAACCTAAGGAATGACTGAAACTCTTTTGCACTGGTGGGTCGCTTCCACTCTGAGACCGCACTGATCTTGTCTGGGTCTGTGGCCACGCAAGGTGCTGACACTATGTGCCCGAGGTACTTCGTGTTGAAAAAACTGAAATTTTTTAATTTCAAATTCAGGTGATGTTCTTGTAACCAAGCCACGACCAACTCAGAAAAAGCAAAGATGACCTTCAAAATTGGATGAGAAGACAACAATGTATTCAAGATATACTAGAAGTGACTGAGAGACTGATCACCAAAAATGTGTTCCATTAGTAGCTGGAAAGGACTTGGTGCATTACAAAGCCCGAAAGGCATTTGATTGAACTCGAAACGTCCAAATGGGGTGCAGAATGCTGTCTTAGCCTTGTCCTTCTCCGCAACCAGTACTTTATTATGCCTACTGGCCAAGTCAAGTGTAGAAAACCATCTTGCCCCATCGAGGGCATCCAAGGACTCTTTTATCCATGGCAGTGGGTATGCATCTTTCCTTGTCTTTGCATTAAGGAGCCTATAATCCACACAGTCTTATGCACCCATCCCTCTTTTGAACAATGACTTGGGGAAGGCATGAAGACTTCAGCTTGGTTGAATTACACCACTATTTAACAGCTCCTAACTGTGAGCCTTGACTTGCTTGTACTGGGAGGGGGGGAGCTGCCTGTAGCTCTGGCAAAGAGGGATTTCATTAATCAAGGGTGACTCTTGCTCCACCAGTGTGGTGCAACTCAGATCTCCTTCTCCTTGGCTGAACACTCCTGCATATTTTCTTTACAGTGCATCCCCTTGCTGCTGTTGCTCAGATATGAGAGTAGGCCATGAGGCACTAGAGAGATCAAAAGTAGGTCTACTGTCAGCAGCAATGGATTGCACAACGGCCACCTGGCTCCCATCCTCATCTTTCTAAGTGACTGAACACAGAGGGGATTGTGTGTGAACCACATGCCATACACCCAGTAAGGTGTGTGGAGGTGTTTTGAGCCGTGCATCTTGTAAGCCAACATTGTCAACATGTATCTGCACTATGGCCCGGCGTACTGTCAGCAAGGCCTTAGAGATCAATACCCCTGGAGGCAAACAGTTTCCATCTTCAAGGGGTTCCAGTAAGACTGAAGGAAAAGTATTGGTAGCAGAACTTGGGCAAACAGATTCATTTCATGGAGCCTGCTGGACCACGGAAAGGTTGACCTTTGAACTTAATCTTTCCCAAGTATTCTTGTTTACCAAGTGACTCAATAGCATGGCACTGTGACAGGGCCTCTTTCCAGCCTTGGCCGGCTGATTTCAATGGGGCGGGGGGGTCGAAAAGGTCAGGACCAAGCTTACCGAATAGCAACGTCGGGTGATGTTCATTCCAATCAAGCATGGCACAGAGAGTTTTTGCTCCCTATTACGAGAGTCTTCTGGACTCTTGTTAACCAATACTCCCATATGGGGAAGGGTCTTACTCAGGATGTTGACATCAAGTTCCAGGTAACCTATATTAGGGATTCCCAATCCATTTACAGCCTTCAACAAATGTTCACCTTTTGACTGAAAGTGTTTCATGAAGAAATCTTCTGTAATAGTCGAGACCAAGGATCCAGTGCCCAATAAACAAGGCACTATGACACCTCCCATACTAACTTCCACTATTGGACCTTCCCCTGTCAGTTCAGGTGGATGGTCATCCCGGTCATGTGAGCCTGAGAGTCCCCCTCCTGGTGTCTGGCTCCCCACACCAGAGTGTGGTAGTTTTCCTGCAGTCAAACTGAAGTGGCTACAGCATTGTTTGCTTGTACAGTTGCTTGAGGTCTTGGGCTTTTGATGGGACCTGCAGCAGACTGTTACTGAACCCCACAGAATTGTGCTATGCGTCTTACCTTACTACATCGTCTACAGATTGGTCTGACATATGCTTTAAAACAACATGGTTTCAAGTCTCCCTTTCTTTGCGAAATCTGTGCATGTTGGGTGGCATTTGAGATTCCTAGGTGTCTTCATAATGACTTCAAGCTGTGTTTGACACAAGACACTCCTTAAGCTTGGCTAGATTGTCATGTCGTTGGAGAGACATAGTATTAGTCTCAGTTACATCCCTATCTTCTGGATTGGTGTATGTCTTGCAATCCAGAAATTGCAATCCAGCACAAGCCCTTTTCTACCCCATTTCTTCCTTCTTCTGCCGACCCGATGGCAACATTACGGAGCAAAGTAAATGTAAGTAAAGTAAACATAGTAGGATTTTGACTGATAATCTGTGCAACTAAAGTTTTCACTAAGTAAATAACTTCTCTGGATTATCTCTGTCTGTTAGATTATGAAATCAAGCTCTGCTTTCGCTTCCCCCTCTAGATGATCATACAGAAAAATAATCTGTTCAGGTTGGGACATTTGTCTAACTGCAAGGCACCTGCGAGACTCTTCAATCCATTTTTTGACAGTTATCAAAACAACAGACATTTTACCGGAACATTTTGAACACTTTCACTCTCTTGGAACATACATAAATTGGGTCTGTGCTGGAGCAGCAGTGAAGATTGGCATGCTGACACTTGCTGCAGTGGAAACAGCAGGCTCGTTAGAAGGCCCTGCTTGAGGTGAGACAGTACTTTGGTTTGCCACCTGTGACTCCAATTGTTCATTTTCAGCCTAAAGCTGCCCTACCTGATCCATGATGGCTTGAATGTCCTCCATACCACAGGCCAATGTTCACTGTTGACATTAAGTTGTTTAAGCTGATCCTCTGTTGGTCTTGATTGCAGCTGCCACCACCGTTTTCCCCACTACAACTCACTATGCCTATCACTATACAACCTTGGGCCAAAAACAAAAAATACACAAACAAAAGAATTTAACTGGCAGAAAGCGGTCTCTGTAAATTATCCTCCCGACAACGCCAATTGTAACCCCAACGCTAGTTCGTACACAAGTGCTCGAAGGAACTGGAACCAGAGGTTCCTAGGTTATATCCTATAACAGATATAAAAAATATGTGTTTTATTTATATTACATCAGAACAAAACAAAAAGAAAACACACGATTCAGGACCAGACTGCATTACCAGGGAAACTGGTGTAGAGTTGAGCACCAGAAAAAGAATTATAACCAAGCCAGTGGGCAAACACAAAAATTACAAACCATATGCTCAAACCAAATTAAATCAAATCTCACTAAGCACTACATTGAACTGCACACAGAACACTAAGTTGCCCCAAACTTACACAAAACACCCATGCAAAACGGTTACTCTACCCTTCAGTTCCCTACCTTTAATACAGCCAGAAACAAGATATGGCTCATTCAATGACCTAGTGAGAGCACAATAAATCTAACATAAGTGGGAAAAACAGTGGTTGGCTCTCTTAATTATGTTTATTCAAAACAAAGAAAACAAACACATCAGGATACAGAATATAAACTTAAAAAGACACATTCCACAAAACATGACAAGTGTAACAAATAAACCTTGCTTGACTTGGAAGCACATTCCCCTCCCCCAATTAAAAACAGGCAGGTGACTGGAATCTATATTTTCAAATCTTCATGTTCAATTCATTTAAAAACCCCAAATTCTTGTTTTATAACCGACTTAAGCCTACCTGTGCTTTAGCTGATGTGCTTAAACAATCACTCCAAGCTTTGCACCCTCACCACCAAGAAAATTCTAATAACAGGTTTAACAATTATTTAACTTATCTTTAATAAAATGAGCTAAAACATGATTCATTGTGCTCATTCTAGACATGCATTAAGATTGGATTTATAAAAAATAAAAATAAAATTAAAAAAAATATTTAAAAAAATAAAGCCTACCCAATCAGGCACCAAATAAAAGCTGGCCTCAGGTGTGTCTGACTGCAGAAAGAAAGATTCAGGTGAGCGTCCCGCCCCTATTTATAGGCTCTGCCCCTTTGCCTGGGTCCTAGTGCTAGACTATCTCTCGCCTTCCCAATCACACATAAATACATGGAAAAAAGCTGTTTTGTTTTAACGCCTGGTAACACTGATATGAGTTTTGCAGGTCTGCTGACTTTGTCTGACTGTGAATTTTCAAGTTGGCTTACACTGGATTTAACAGCAACGTATTTATAATGGTTAGTGGTTATATTGCAAAGATGAACACTGACTAACTATTCTGAAAAACAAAGCCTGTGTTTACTCATTCGAAGTAAAAGATGTTTGTGGGCTCAGTGTCCAATTCAGATATCACTCACAATGTTGACAGCTGCGTGTTGCTTCCATCCACCTCACTTGTGTCAGACTGAATCACACAAAGTATATCTGAACTTGCATTCTACCACCTACCTTCTCAGTTTGCATGCAGTATTGCTTTAAAATGGCTTCCGTACATCTGCAAGCTATAAAAATCACCACGCTCTTGGTATTGTACTGGTGTGGTGATGACAACAGTCCGTAATGATTACGGCATGTCTGACTTCTCGAAGGCATTGTGGCACTCAAATAGGACTATTAATGACCAGAATCAGCAAATCAATCTGAACCATTGCACTTTAATTCCAGACATACTTATTATTATGTTTCTCCTTTCCTCGTAGAGTTCAGCAGAAAAACTGAGAAGGAGAGACAATCATGAAATGTGAACATCTCTGTCGACGTGTGTTACATATATGTGCTGCATTGAAGGTCAGTGCCTCATACTTCTACTGTGTAATATTTGGCTGATCATTAAGGGGCTACCATTTGCAGAGTTGCCGTGCATGCAAAATTTCAGGTCACTACCACTGGGAACCAATGATGCCTTTGGCTAAGCAACAAGATGCAAATACACCTATTCAAATTTGCACCACTCCATACACATTCAATTTTACACAAACACTTGCACAAAATCTCATCCCAGTCAACCAAGCTGTAGAATTTTAATACATTTAATTCATTTTCAATCAGGAATAAGTCCTGGGTTGATGGTTGATTGTTGGAGACATGCTTGGATTCATATTTTTGTGTTCACTCTATTTGTTATCCAAGACATGCAACTTATCCAAGATATTCGAGAATATTTTTAGTTTTTACCCTCCTTGTACTGTAGTTTGGCAGCCTTTCTGTCCAGTGGCAGGTCCAGATTACCTTGTCTCGCCTAGGCATTCATAAAGCTAATGGCAGAAAGGCATTTATCAATGCATTTGCATGTCACACCCAAAAATCAAGATTTCTCCCTTCAGGAACTAAACACAGAGTTTACATACAGTCAAGTGTTTTAACTGGTAAAAGATGGCTGGGCGAAAACGAGTGATACTGTGAGCAGCAAAGCAAGATTAAAACCCTCAATGTCATAACAGCACATTCAGTTCAATTTCAGCCTGCCAAGCCACTGGGGCAACCCAAATATCCATCCTGACACTGTCCCTCACACTATACAGAGAACAGCAAAATTAGCACAAATGCAGCACTTGCGATTAGTGTGAAGTATTGTGGCTGTAGGGCGATTATTTACAGGCGACATTAGTTTCTGAAGACCTGAGCTCGGAGTGACCGAGCCTGATAATTAATTACTCACTCAACAGAAATATCATGGAGCTACATGACAGAATGACAGATGTAAAGCAAGAAGCACATAGTCAACAGGGTCATTGGATTAAGCTATTTGACTGGTTATTTATGTAAATTGAAGACTTTATGTAACTGGCAGTTTACTTTTCAGAAGCTACGCTTTGACCGTTTAAGGGTGAATTAAGAAGACATGTTATCAGAGTATTTGTTGTTTACTATCTGCTCTTTGTTTGTCCCAGAGCACAACTTCCTGTAGATACAAGAGGTAGAGTGTGTGTGTGTCTGTGGGGGGGTGATCTGACGGTAAGAGATAACCTGCCATCAGCAGGGCTTCTATTTTTAACCCCAGGTACAAGTAACACATGACGTGGGGCTCTTGTTATCAATATTTATGGAACAAAGATTAAGACAGAGTAATGATACACATACTGGATCCATCCTAGCCTAATAGTTATCATTACGGCGACAGGGAAGGAAAGTGCTGATAGATTCAAAATTTAAGGCTGGCACTCTACGTTTTAGTAATGATTCCAGAGACCAGACAGGGCCCAAATGTAATTAGCAGATATAAACAGGTAAGTATGATGACTGCAGTGTTAAAATGACTTTAACAATACTTTTTTTTGTGATTAATTTCATACTGTTGTCATTTGAGAAGGTGGAGCTGGGATTTATTTTCAGGCTTTCATAAACAGATTGTTGGATTAAATCCCAGAAGATCCCATTTTGAAGGCGGCTTTGGAACTAAAGACAATTTCACAAAACAAAGTTATAGTAATAACAAAAAGTGGTAAGGAGCCAACCACTAAAATGCAAACTGTTGCTGCTATTGCTCTTACATCACACCTCTTCTTCGCTCTGTTTTCTGTACCTAATGAATATCGATGTATATACCAATCTCAGTCTTTCTTTACAAACCACATAGATCTGTAATGGTACATATTCATCTCCATATTTATCCCACGGTGCAGCCCGTTGGCTACACATTTTAATAACACTCCCACTGCCAAAAAATATTACACTCAAACACGTAAAAGTTCCAAGAGTAAGCTCAAAAGAGGTGAAGTATCTTGGCAGGCCATAGAGCAAAATGCCATGCCGTCATGTGCAGCCCAGGGGATGAAGTGATTGATCTGTGACCTCGGACTCAGCCATAAGATACTGTGGTGAAGAGTGTGGGGGAGGGCATGGATAGTGAAAAAGGGACGAACATGAGTCAGTAACAGAGTCTGCGAAAAGCTGTGGGAGCAGAGGAAGTGTTAACAACATCACAAGTAGGAGCAAGTCCAGTTCCCACGTCAGGAAGCAAAAAGGACTGGGAGTAGGATGATGGTAGGAGCCCGAGAGGTGATGGGACACATGCATCCTGATCATTTAATCATATGAAGCGAATGAAGGCAATTGTTCATCCACAGCATGCCGTCCACGCCATGCGTTGTTGTTGATATGTGTTCCCTCTCTTATTACGTCACTCCCTTTTATTAGTAGCTTGTAATGAGTGGCCACCGTGTGAAAAGCCGACATTTACAAAGGAGTGAGTTCAGGGATAACAAGCTGTGTGAAAATCCAAAAGTACAGCACCTGTTGTCTGTATGGTACATGAAAAAGTATATATTTTTCTTGTAAAGTAATTATTGTAATTCTAATTTTATCTGATCATGCCATCTTGTGTCTTTGAGACAGAAATGTATTCACACAAACTGCAAGGAAAATAAGTTATTTTTTTTCTTTGGCCACTGCCTCTACAAGCAAGATGACAGATTACATGCGTAGTTGCGTAGTCAGACCAAATTAGAATCAACTATTTTTGCCAAGAAAAGACTTTTGAATGTGTCAGAAGTTTGGTGGTACAATATTGACAAGTGACACTGTCAACACAGAAATGTGCACGTTTTCTTAACCTCTAAAGTCATAAAGCTGCAGGTTAAATAATCAAATCAGTATCTTCCCTCTTTAATTAAACCCACGGTGTGCCAGATTATCATGTATGTATGGCATTCAGTGACCTTTGACACTTTGATGAGCATCTTTTTGGTGTGTGAGAAAAACACCTTACTTAAAGTTTTCTACATATGACACTGTCATGAACACATGAACCCTAACCATAACCATACCTTGTCATGACTAAACCAAATGACACTTACTAAAAGAAGTGTTATGTTATTAAGGTTTATGACTTGTTTATAATGTTTTATGACATGTTCATGACAGTGTCATGTTACCCTTATGTAGATACCTTCAACTAAAGTGTGGGATGTGTTAGATTGGGGATATTGCCTACTTGCAGATGCACTCACAGGTTGCAATAACGCGTCACCCATGCGGCTGATTTCCATAGATTTTGATAAAAAAGTAATTTAAACATCAAGCATGACACTTTTCTTACAAACAGTCTAGAAAGTTTGGGATGCTGGCAAAGAGTCAGGCAAATATCACCTATTACTCATGTCACTTTGTACATTTGGGGCTTCACTTGAAAGCACAGTGCTTCGTCACTGCATAACAATCAGATGGCTGAGTGTTGGCAGTGCAACTGATGGAATTTTACTGAAAACAGATTTCATCTTTAAACGTACAGATATTCCTGATCTAAAACTATCCTTCCTGGCTTTTAAAGCTCTGGTCGCTTCTCTCAGTGTAATCACGCTTCTGAATGACGCGGATTAACTTTTTTCTGTTGTATCTGACTGGGAAAAAACGCAGCACAGAATTTGACAATGTAAGTATATATTTGGTCCGGCAGCAACAACAACATAAGCGGAGGGGGTTGGGGGG
>NC_048407.1:16561366-16595195 GCF_013103735.1 Etheostoma cragini | reverse complement strand
TTTTTGAGCAGCAACAAGTTCCCACAAGAACTTGACAGGCAAACATGGGCGCTATTAATGTGATTTTTGTTTTGTAAAAGCAACCTGTCCGTGCATCGTCTCTATTTAAAAAAAAAAATCTAAATGACCAGTTGTGCGTATGACTAATACATGGCCCTTCGCCAAATGGGGAGTTAACAGTCTAGCCTATAACACAAACACGTGAATATGGATATGGCTCAGAAGTTTTATGTGTCTGTTATTGTTGCTCGATGCAGATTTAAATATTTGAAGCAGTGAACGAGCGATCAGTCAGGGATGGTATCCCCATAAACTTGGATTGCCGTCGCTTATTTCAATCACGTAAGACCCCTAATTGCGTTGTCCGGGCGAGGGTGTTACGTATATCTGTACAGGCTCTTCTGACAACCCAGGCTTGTTGATATTTGTCTTTACTGTAGAGGCACCAAGGTGTTGCCTAAGAGAGTTTAAGCACGCCGACATTGCAAAGGGTTATTAGATTCATAAGTCAGCGAAGTGGTGGGCGATCTACTGAGCACAGCAGAAGTTCTCATATGATGACTTCAAACAAGACACATTACCTACCAGCATCTTTTGGAGTGAGTGGATATTAAGACACTTCTATCTCCAGGACAGCGTAGGGGAAAATGGTAAGTAGCAATGGAAACACACAGTATATAAAGGATGATTACCAGTAAATAGTCGTGCTTGCTATTTAGTCTGGCAACGCATTGCTGGAAGGATTGGACTCAGTGGCCACTTGAGAAACTCAGTATCGAGACCCATGTCTGATGAGGCTGATGTTGACAAAGCTTGTGTGAAAAAAAGATTGTGTTGCATTTCTTCGGCTCAGGGTATGCCGGTACAGTGACAGAGGTAAGGAAATATTACATTGTGTCTGCGCGCAATGTGTGGATGTAGGCTGGAGACTCGAGTCTTGGAGGGCTGTGTGTGTTGGCAGTAAGGGCTTTTATATTTTATGCATCCATGTATGTTCTTTTTGTGTTGTGCCCGTGTTTTAAAAAAAAAAGCAACATGTGCCCCTTACCTGTGACACTTGCCATAAGCATGACATTAAGAACAATAGGGCTGATTGTCAGCGTTTGCCACTTGTCATTTGGCGTGAGAGTGGAGTCGTTTTTTTTCGAGGCGACAGTACACTGAATTGAACCGGCGTTTGTGATATAGGGGCTGTTATCTGGAAGGAAATGTCCGACCAACATGTGATGAAATATTAACAGGACTGGTTTGGCAAGGGGGGGGGGGGGGGCAATACACGTGACAAGACGCGGGGAAGCAGCAGAGTAAAAAAAAAACTGTTTAAAGTGGGCACTCAAACAAAAGTATATAGATATTCTTTCGGCCCCATAGTTACCCTGGCTGTGTTATGCTTTCAGCACGTTGGACAGAGGCACCGGAGTCGTGCATGGACTAAACCGCCGTGTGGACGCCAACTCTCTTTCTCTCTTTCCCCAGCACCCCTTTGCTAAACCTGGGATTGTTTTTTCAACTTTTGGTAAGCTTATTCCGAGGGAGCCTGTGGTCTGTAACGGAAAATAAGCGAGATACTAAAGAGAGGAGGGGAAAAGACCGTTTTAAAACATTTTAAAAGAGAGAGAGAGAAAAGCGCTTGCCATTGAAAGAGCTTGTGCTTTAAGGTGTGTTTTTTTGCAGAGCATTGTGAAAGTTTAAAGTTCAGGTCATCTGGTCTTTTGTACACCACATTCTCGGTACCTATTAAGCCCCCCCACACTGCGTTAAACTTTGGGACATGCAAGTCTTGGTCGCGGAGATCTAACCACGCACATAGTGGTTGTCAGCCCTTGTAAAGGTAAGAGCACAATCCATTGTTTTCATGTCATTTCTCTTTTGTTTCTGTCGTCTTTACGGGCTTCTTCTGGCTTTTTCTCAAATCAAGTTCGGCTTTAAAACTACAGCATGCAGGCTTGGCATTGGCAGTGTGTGTTAATTGTAGGGAACCAGTGACCGAAATAACTCCGAAATGAAATCCGATCCAAGTGACCAACATTTCATAGAATATCTCTTCTTTTTGTTCTGAAATCAAAGTTTTATTTATAGAAGATTGGTGCGTTTACATTCATATAGGCTTTAAGTAACGTGAAGCGTTTGAATTGATACTCGTTTTCGTGCTTGGGATTGTAAGAACAGAGCTTTCTGTGGCGGTATTTTCTTTTCTTTTTTGGAGTTTCCGAACACTGTCTGCTGCAACATAATTTGCGTAATCGTTGCGTTGTGCTTAATCATGCTCCCAATATGGGACTTAAGACGCTGCAGTGATCCTTTCAGCCTGTACGAAGTGGAGTACTGATGCTTGTGCATATGATAAAATTGTCAGCAAAATATCTATCTATCTATCTATCTATCTATCTATCTATCTATCTATCTATCTATCTATCTATCTATCTATCTATCTATCTATCTATCTGTGCTTATTTTTCTTGTTTGGTCTGCAGCATTCATGTTTTGTCTTGATGTCAAACCCTCTGGATTTTGTTATCGACCAAAAATAGCCCTACACTTTACCCCTCCTTCCCTCCCTCCCTCCCTCTATCGGCCCCCCCTCCCGTCATCGCCATCAAATCACTTGTGTTTTTACTACGACCGCTCCACGGTTTCATTCATAAGGTGCTTTTCACTTCACCTGCTACCCTACCCCCCTCTTTTGTCCATGCACGGCTCTCCGTCGTCCTGTCAAACGCAGGCTACGAATGAATAATGGAGAATAAAAATGATGAATTCATTCTTAATCGCTTTGACTCGTGTCATTTACCGGGTTTGCCAAAGCGAGTCTCCTTTACAGTATACAAATTGTTCCATTATTTCCCGTGTAAAATTACAATAAAGATGGGCGTGGTCAAAGTGCATCCACTAACAGATGTTATGGCTGAATGTGATGGAGAGAGATAAGATGGCTTGATATGCAATTGTTCGGGAGGCGTCGATTTTTTTTTCCTTCTTTTTTTATTTCAAATTAAAGCATGCGTAAAATCTATGAAAGTGAAGCTGAAGATTTAGATAATCATCACAAAAATCTACTCTGGGATTTTATTCCACTGCTCTCCTGAAGGACTTGTAGCCTAAAAAAATCGTCTCGCACCGATGCAGAAGCGGTGGATATTGTCTATTTCCTCTCTCTCTCTCTCTCTCTCTCTCTCTCTCTCTCTCTCTCTCTCTCTCTCTCTCTCTCTCTCTCTTTCTCCCTCTCTCGTCTTCTTTTTTCCTCCGGTCAAAGATTTAAGATTTCTGATCCAAGACGAAGCAGTTGCATGGCAAAACAATTGCAAGAGAAGAGAAAAGCCCCAGCGCCCACTGGCAGTCATGATCAAGACTCCTCTTGCAAGGCTGTATTTTTAAATAAATACTCCAAAACGAATGTATCCAGTAAATCCATAATTGCATTTGAATTATGTGACTCCTCCGCTGGCGTTTTCGGTCATTTTTTACCCACCAATGTAATACGCGCGTATCGGTTTCTGTAATTTATATGACAGTTAAACCAAAATAGATCATGTTACTTATCAGGCTGCCCGACATTCATAAAAATTCTCCTTTAATAAAGGCTGCGGTAACTATAATAGCTACGTTTCCGGCTCATCAATACCACAAAGGCGTTTAATGCACAAATGATGATCAATCATTAAATTATCTGACAAAAGGGAAAATTGTGATACTTTATAGAACTGTTTGGCCTTTTATTCCCAGTAGCCGCGAGAGAGTAAGATTATTTTATTGCAGCATCTTTTTCGGGCGTATTTTGTTTATAATTATCATCCATTTTGCAGAATACCTATTTTCTGGCCATGTAGCAGTATTTTTAATATTCTATTTTTTTTTTCTTCTGAGACGTGGGATTATGGTGTGGGCGTGGGCGTGTTGGGTGGAGGAGGAGGGATGAGCGGAGGCGGGTTAGGAGGGGTCTGTGGGGTGGCACGACACACTTTGTATGTATGAAGGTTTTTTTATAGCACTTTTCTGCAATGTACGTCAGCGGATCAGTCCATAAATGGTGCTGCGTGTGTTTGTGTGCGGGCGTGCGCCTGCGTGCGCCTGCGTGCGCTCGCCACTGTGTGCGTGCGTCTCCGCGTGTGTTATCTTTACCGAGAATCTCCCCTCTCTCTCTCCCTCTCTCTCTCTCAGCACTCTCAGCTCTGCAGAGTTGGGGTGGGCGTCAATAACAAACCTGATGGTAGGTTTCATTGCAAAAATCAGATGAAATTCTTTCGGTAGGCCTATTTATTTAACGAAAAAAAAATAAATGCATTCTGCAGAAATAAGGATTAACACTAATATTTTTACTAGATTGTTTCATAGTATGTTTGTTGCTTTTTTCATGTAACTATTGGCCTTTGTGTGTCGTTTTTTTTCCGTTGCGATCAATTCCTGCACTCAGGGGGCTAAAGGGATTTGGCGGAATCTGTTTTTCAATTGAGGACGTTTAATTTTCTTTTAATGTAAATAATAGGTGTGTCTCTTTAATAAAACTCGTTTTCGGAGTGTGCTTGCCACACTTTTCCACACCGCTTTCATTCATGAAATGTAATACAATGTGATCGTCTATATATACAGTGTAATTGTCCATTTATTCAAGATGATGTCTGATAGCTAAATTATAAATAGGCTATTGATTATTTCGGGCTATAGATGGCGGAAATCTCGACTCACAGCTAAGCGGGCGTCACTATATATTCAGAGCGAAAAAAATTAATCTTGATCATTATGGATATGTGGGCTATATCGCCCTCCGCCGCTGCCGCCGCCGTCGCTGCTGCTAATGCTTTAGTCACCACCATCATCAGCTTCATCACCAACACCTTCATCCAATTAACAGGCTTGTTTAAACAAGTTCTGGCAGGAGGCAAAGCCTTGAACCTTCATTCCGAATCTTTAATTATCAGTTATTCGTCACAGTGGCGTGGTTGGGATTTTACTGTGACGGAGTCCACGATAAGTTATTAATACAATAATACACAGTGGATGTAGTTATTCAGACTGTACAGACATATCATCCGTCGGACCACTGCGGGTCTACAGTGATGTTGTTGACGCTCTGTGTGTGTGTGTGTGTGTGTGTGTGTGTGTGTGTGTGTGTTTGTGCGCGCGTGCGCGTGTGTGTGTGCGAGTCAGTGTTTGCGCGCGCGCGCGAGGAAATGTTCGTTCATGCCGGCAAACCATTCACGTGTGTCTTTTAGCATGTGAACATGCAGCACATCACTGAATTCGACCAACTTCCCGAAATAATAAAACGTATATTTTGTATTTCCTGTTTGTCAGGCAGACTAAAGGTGATGTTTAGACTTATTTATAGGTTGATCTTTGCATTTTTATTAGTAGAAATGTCCTTAAATGTTCCTTTTTTGGTTTGAAAAAAAAAGATGTATCTGTAGTTGCATTATTGTGGCAGGAGATGTCATATTAAACCAAGCAGAAGGCATACTCAAGCCATTGATATAGTTCTCTAACAGCGTTATATGTGTAGCAAATAAAACAATGCCTGCTTTCTGAGTTTTCATAACAAATGTTTCAGCATTTCAAAGTAATTTTGTGCCATGATTGGTGGGTTTTCATTCAGTGGTGAGCCATGTAAAGGTTATTGATGCTGTGGTGATATTGGATTGGGGGGAGGAAGAGGAGGGAGGGAGAGGGAGGGAGGAGGGAGGCATAAACTAAGGAAAGAGACAGACAGACAGAGACAGAGAGAGGCTTAATAGGCTATGGAGTGATTTGCAGTCAGTGCCACTATAGAAATAATGTATCATCTGTATGAGGATGTGGAAGGAGTAATGCATATGAAGACGGGTCCTCTGTGTCTGCCTGAAGATTACAATAAAGGTTATTGTCATCACAGGAGAGATAACAGGAACTCTTCACTCCAGCATGTGATTATAAAAGGCCTGTATAGGGTTTATCTGTTTACCAGTCTGGAGTTTTCTCAACTGTTTTCCAGCTCCCTCTCGTCTCGTTTGACGTCATCCAACCTCATACAGAATGTTTTCTCACTTCACGTGTTTGCTTCTTGAAGGAGAAATGCAATTTTGCTTTGATCAAAACTACCCTCATCGCCTTTCCTTTATCCCCAGTGAAAATGCCATTTTGTCCACATTACACTGTTCCTCTGTGGCCCAAGGAGGCATAATTCTACTTGTTAAGTGATGCTCTCGGCAGTGCGGACCTGTCAGCAGCGTGCTGCATTTGGCAAGAGAAGACTTGAAAGGTTATACAAGTGTGTCGTGTTGTCAGCTCCTGTGGTTGTTTCTTCTTTCTGCTGCACACACAGGCGAAAAGGTTGTGAGCGGCGAAGATGTGACGAGAGACTTACCCAACTGTTACTGTGAATCACATGTGTCTTGGCCATGAATGGGGTGATTAAAACCTGCAGAAATTTGCCAAACAACATGGTTTCTTTCCAAGTCCTCAGATACTTTGAATAATTGACAAATCTAAAACCTGATTAATTTGTTTGCGTCCGCTCTGATGAAATAGTGGTTTAGCAGTTTTCAGAAAGACCCTCGGCCTCATAAAAGGCCACAGCTGTCATGCTTATGTTTGGCCCTCAATCGGATGAGTCAGAAACATCCTTAACACAACTCTATTCTGCTCCCAGCTATTAGACATTTTATTCATTTCATTCAGAAATTCAGTCCTCACATGCAAGCCAAAAGACTTCTCTTGAAACGCCACCTTCAGTTGTGTTGTATTAGCAGAAATGAGAGAGACCAATGTTTTTGTTTTTGCTCTTCTAATGAGATGCCCAGTGATTTATTTATGAATTACTTGTTTGGAACAGCCCTGTTGTGCAGTGTGCATTTTTTGGTGTGCTTTTTGGAGTCATGTCGCTCAGTGATTGCTGATGCAACTCTTTGCCATCCAGAGTTTGCCCTCACCTCCTGTGAGCCTTCAGGGAGGGCTATATCTATCTTGGCATGTCCCCGGGTGTGTTGGAGGTGGGAGTGACTCATTAAGCAGGTGTGAGCATCCACTCCCATACTGCTACATGCCAAACAAGAGCGCTCCAGCCTATAAGCTCGTGCGGGGAAGAATCATGATGGTAATATAGCAAACACATCACAATAAATCTTTGCACTGGACCAGGGCCAAGTCACAAGGATAATGAGCTGCTATTTCCCCATTATGCTCACTTTTGTATTCATCAGAGGTGGAGTTTCCAAACGTTCATCACCCATTGAAAGGTTGTGGCTCCACTGACATTTATATTTGACTTGTGCATTATAAAGCAAATGAATTGTTCCCAGTTTGTTCCTGATGAGGGGAACAGAGTCTCAAGAAGCAAAGCAGCTTCTTTTCTCGAAGTGAGCTCTATAATTTAAACGCGTTTGTTTGGCTGACATTTGGAAATAATAACCTGTGAAAGCTGGTTACTACACTGCAGAGCACTTGCAGGGGAGTCATCCATCTGTTGTGGAGATGGCTCACTTTAAAAGCAAGGAGAAGCAGAATTGTTTTCAGTATGTTCACATCTTTGTTAGCCTCCAGTGCCTGTTGCCATCCAAATGTTTTAACACCACTTGCGTTTTACAGTTCACAAATTCTTCAAGCTGATGTTCATGGCTTTATTTATAATAGAAATGACTCAGGATTACACATTGTATAGAGAACATCTTCTTGGGCTATATCAAGGATGTAGGATGCATTTGATGCCTGAAATAGATTAATAGCTGGAGGAGAGAACCTTGCACAAATAGCCTACATAGGCCCACTTTACACCCAAATACCTTCTTTCTTAAAAGCATATTTTGATAAAAAAAAAAAAGTACAAAGCCTCCTCACTATCTGCAGGCGAGAACAAGAAATGCTTATTTTTAATTCTCTGAGTATCTAATTTTACACAAATAGGCCATCTCTAAATGTCACAGTGGATCACGACTCGATGGAGACGCGCTGTTACGCAAAACCTTCAAAAAGAAATGCCACCTCTTTGGCCTCAGTGAGCGAAATGCGGAAGAGGAGAGGCTTCGTTCGTGCTTTATATATTACCAGACATGATGATATGGATGCAGGCTGCACGGTATGCGGACAAACAAAAGCACATAATGCACGCTGAAAGCGCATTAATAGTTCCGCCTCGGGGCTGTTTAAACAGGAGTTTGGCGGCGACCAGTCAGCCAGCGGCAGGTCACATGTTGCAGCGTCATTGTGTAGTAAAGTTACTGTAGTTGCAAAGAGGCTCCTCATTTCAGCTCCAGAGGTCTCTCATCCCGTGCTGCTGCTGCTGCTGCCGCGTTTCAGCATGCGACAACTTCAGTTTCAGACGATCTCCGAAGGAGCCGTGCAGCTATGGGAGTACATTACCTCACCCATGCAATTTCCACCATCAATAATTTAATCTATTTGCTCCAAAGCTGAATAGATATCCTGAAGCTTGTCGGTACAGAGAGGGAAATACCGCTTAAGTAAATTACTCAGGGAGTTGTCCAAAACTTCCCAGATGACACCACTGTCCTGGTGTTGAATGGTCTGTTTTACGACTGGGCAGCAAAAGGTAGGATATATGTGTGTATCTGTTTTTTCGATAAGTTGTTTTAAGCACTTTGGCTTTGTTTAAGTGCGGCTTGAGAAAAGACAGAGGTATGTGTGTGTGTGTGTGTGTGTGTGTGTGTGTGTGTGTGTGTGTGTGTGTGTGTGTGTGTGTGTGTGTGTGTGTGTGTGTGTGTTAGGGGGGTAGAGGTAGTAGGGGAGGAGGTGGTCTAAAAGTAGCCCGATCAAGTCCGGTTATCCTGCGAACAGACGAGAGGGGATATGTGTAACCTTATACTCTCGTTCATTAATAAAAAACGGAGTTATTATGTTGATTGGGTTTCCAGAGGAGAGCACTAGCTCAGCAGATGTTGCCTAATCTCGAGAGATAAAAGACTGTTGTTTCATTATTACAGCAGTCTGAGCAAATGGAGTTTATTAGATTAGGCTATGTGTCGTAAGTAACAAAGTGGAAATCTTCATCTTTTGAACATTTAACGGTATCCTTCTGCTTATAAATAACTCAATAAACTCTTTGTTCAGGATGTAAGTCTATATGATAATCTCGGACCCTCCTGCGCCGTGAACACACAAAAATAAGAACCCCAGACCAGTTTTTCTATGGTTGTTTTGGAGAGAAGGGGGGACTTTGATGAACTCATTAAGACTTTATAGGAAACCCGAAACCTAACGCCCAGCTACGTCGGCCAACATGCACGGTTGGATCTACTTCTTGGTGTTGTGTGCTAACTTCAAATTACTGGCAAGAATGATTAAAATAAAGCCTCATTTATAGAGTGGTGGAAAGCTGGCTCATTTTTGACAGCTTCGAGAGAAAATATCTGGATTATAGCAGTACACACGGGCTGGTTATGTGATGGTTTAATGATGAATTAATGATGTAGGCTACTTTCCGAAAAATGCACACGAGCCAAATGTATTGTCAGAGCTGGGACTAAATCCCATGTACCGGTAAGTGAAGTTTATAGTTAAGGCTATTTACAATTACCCACAACCCAAATTGTCTGTGTCCTGGAAAAAGATGATGTCCTTTCTTTCTTTCTTTCTTTCTTTATTTCTTGCTATCTATCTATCTATCTATCTATCTATCTATCTATCTATCTATCTATCTATCTATCTATCTATCTATCTATCTATCTATCTATCGTGTATTACAGGAGGAAGGGAAAGAGATGGGAGGAAGGTGTGTGGAGGGAGAAGAGAAGGAGCTCTTATTATTTCACGGTCTCATGCGCCATCTAGTGTACAAGTCTGGAACTGCAGCGCTGTTACATTGGAGTTATAAGTCTGTTTATCATTTTAGTGGTCTTGTTTCAGAGTTGGTTCATGTGTTAACTATTTTCTTGTTAAGATTATAACTGGGAATTTTAAACCAGCTACATTAACACTAATAAACTAGAGTTCACATTTTAAGATTAGTATGTAGCCTCAGTTAGGATTTGAGCATACTGTTTGTGTTGCTACTGTAGTCCTTCAATTGTCCACTGTTGCCCACAATGTGAGAGAGGAACGACTCATTTGGATAGCACAGATCACTCAGCACATACTGAATGCTGGGCTGTCTGTGGCCGGGGTTGGCGTGGAGGCCAGGTATAATCCCTTAGCGATGCTCATCTATTACTAAACGTGCTCTGAAACTGTGTCGGATTGAAAACAGATCTCAAGGAAGCAAGCTCCCACATGTGTCAGCCATTACTGCAGACAACTCTAATTAGCTTTTCATAAGTGCTGCATTGTGGAACACAAGGGGTCCTCGGGTAGAAAAGTTGATATCATGCGCTGCACGTTTTTCTTCTGAACATTTGGCATTGTGTGCCGTACATGTTGAACGTGACAAAACATGTTGCTAGGTAAATAGCTCTAACCCAACACTGTTCTTGAGGAATTCAACAAAGACGCTTGCCCACAAGGGAGCAGTGGAAGAGGCAGAGAACAAATGTTGCTAGAAGTCATACATTCATATTCAAATGTAGTGGGCACATTTCCCTCTTTCATCTCTCCTGTTTGATGTTTATTTTCCCTTCTAACGGTTCCTAAGATATCATGTATGCTGTTCTTGAAGATTAAGCCATAAAGTGCGCTGACATGTGCAGAGAGGCTGCTGAACATTACTGAATGTGTAGTAATACCAGCCGTGCTAGTCCTTTCATGCTTTAGAGACACTTTTCAGCATCTGTCAAAGGAGGCATTTATCACTTTAATCCCCACCTGGCACAAAGAATAAATGTGAGGGTAAGTTACATTTCCCCACTATGCAGCCGTGCTCTCAAAGCAGATGAACAGGTGGTCATCTAGAGACCTCAAAGCCAAACTGTAGACAGAGTCCACACACTCACCTGCTCCTATTGTTTGCGGTGTTTCATGCTCTAGGTGCGTTGTCTTGAATAAAGGCGTGTTTGCAGCGGTTATTGCAGGCATTATCTTCCTGTTATCTCTATTTACAATTTTGGTCAAAAGAACTGTCATAGTTGGACAGCCATGACACTTAGTTTATTATGTGACACAGCTGGGTTGGTGAAATCTATCTGGATTTCATTTAGAAATGATTTTTTAAAAACACTAATGCAAGGCACGAGAAAGACAAAAGAGATATGAGATAAAAGAAATGGCACTGTGCCCAATCACATCTTTGTGTAAGATATTATTTTTATTAACAAACCCGTTTTCACAAAGCTAGAGCCAAAAAAATTACATTTTATTCCAAACATTCCTCTATATGTTCCTCCCTCACTTTATTATTCATGCTCATTGTGTTAACCCGCAAGCCGCTTTTTTATTAACTGTGAAATCCAGCAGTGCACATAAAATCTTCCTTCACTGGACGTATAAAACAAGAGCAAACCAATCAGTTGTCACATTTAACCTCTAGTAGATATAAGCCGGAGATTCTCCGTCAGTCCCACAGCAATTAAATGATTCATTGGCTTTATCGCATTTTAACAGGATGTTGATTGAGAGCACAAGCCATATTGATTGTCCTGATGGAAACAGGAAATCACAGAGATAGAAATAAAATCATTTGTTGTTCCCGGTGTGAGGGTACCCGGGGGAACGGCATTCATTGCACACTGTTGAGTGGCATTACCCCCAGCAACCTCCTCCCCACCATTCTCTCCCCTATGGAGACCTGGAAGAGACGTCATCTGTGGTTGTTATGCTGCGAAATGACGCTGGCACTCTCTCCACCCCCTGCTACTGCAACATTACCCCTGTGGTCTGTTACGGAAGATGCAGCACTCTTCGTCTGCACCATTTCCAGCATGAAGTTTGACGCCTAACAGTAATCAGCCCTCTGCCTTCATTTCCGTCATATGGAAGTGGAACCATTTGAGCGTGATGCTGATAATAATATCAGCCTAAATGCATCCTACACATGAAGCTCGTGACTGGCCTCAATCCCGTAAACCTACATTATTTCTGTGCTGGGAAGCCTCACAGACAATTTTTGTTGTTGGAACCAAAAACTGTAACAATATTGAAGGGTTAATAAGCATGATAAATAGGATTTATTCACAGTATTTAATGACAAATTGATAATTAGCTCCTTATTCTTGGCTTTCCCTTAATGTTGTTTTAATTGGTGAGAGGAAAAATATACCCCCCCCCCCATCTCCCTGCAAACACATACAAGCCAGCCCCTCCCCATGCCCTCCCTCTAACACACACACTCACTCACACACACTCTGGAGGTGCACGTCACTGAGCTCGGGGAATGAGTGGCTCATTAAGAAGAAGGATGTGATATTCTGAATAGAGACTGTGAGACTCCCAGCACATCTATTTATAGACAAGATATCTCTATGGCAGTCACCGTGGTGTTGGTTAATTACAGCTACAGCCCCTGATACCAATTAGGAATGAAACAAATGCTTTAAGGTGGGGTTTTTGCTCCTCCCTTACGGTAAATGTCCTCGTGTCCGTCCTGAGTGGAGGCAGGAGTGGGGTTGCTCGCCGTGTTTTCCTGTATCAAGTTGGGACATGCAGAGTGCAGTCAAAGCCTCGGTCAGGCTATTTTTAAATTGAGCCCCTGTGGAAAGCAAGATCTAGATTTTCTTTTCATTATGGTTGCTTTTATATCGTGGGCTGCTGGATGTCCACCAATACATTGATTTTCTGTGAATCATAGAGCTTCTCAAAGGTAAGGGATGCATTTGTCATCAGGCGATCTACGTACAGTAATTCTGCTACACCTGGCTCTTTTTCCCCCCTCCTCTTACAGTGCTTTGCTTATCTTGTGAGTTGCTTGAGATTGGTACTTTACAATTCAGAAAGGATCTTTCATTTGGTTTCCTCATGACATCCTGTCAGTTCATCCTGCAGTGCTCTTGCCATCCCCCTGCCCAAAACAAACAGTGTCCCTCAACAAACTCCCTTACATGACTGTTATGTTTAGTATTAGACCAGTATTACAGTAGAGATGACTCATTCACAAAAGATGAATAATACTGCAGCAGAGTTGTTTGTCAGAGCTGACACAAACGCAACATTGGTCAGTAAGTGCTGTCCATGTTGGAAGTTCCCAGAGTGTTAATAATGGGGATTTTGTTGGCGGGGTAACATCATAGTCAAAAGATAATACATGGGTTCTTCAAACAAACAAAACAAACAAAACCATGTCCTTATGTCAACACACAGCCTTTCCAAATTGTGTGTCAGTTCACAATTGACTATCACGTGCATCCATTTTTTGCCTGCTGTTGATTTTATTACTATTGCATATTATCAAATCTAACAGTTCGGGAAACTACTTTCTCCAATAAATAAACAGATTAAGTGTAGCAAAATCCACCATGTCTTTTACAAAGTTTACAAAATAGGGGGGAGATTCGAGCTTTCAAAACTGACAAGACAACACAATGATTCAGGCAGTGAGGGATGAGTGACAGGTTTGGCTATTATAACATTACACATCCTTGCACGCTCTAGAAACACGCTGTAAAGTTTAACAAACCAGTAAAAAAAAGCTCATGAATAATAATAACAACCCTGTAAGGATGTAGTGACATCTATTAATGCGACCCTATCTTTTGTAATGGGCACTCTCTTTGAAGCCCAGAACAGCTTTTGTGCACGACTGCCAACAAATTAAAAATCTAAGCCAGATCTCACATAGGAACAAAGTCATTATAGTTTGCAAACAATTTGAAAACACTGATGACACAGCGTCAATATCAGTTTAATAAAAACATTTTGTGATTATTCCAAAGCTACTGGGTCTCTTTTTTGGCTTGCAAATAAAGAGTAGACGGTGTAAATAAGAAGAAAGGTTTACAAGGCACATTATGATCAAAAATAAGCTAACTTCATTGAAAATGCTCTTTGTCTTAAAGTCTTGTTCTCTCTCCTCCCCCCTCCCTTCTTGTTTCCTGTCTTTCTCTTCCCCTCTAGTTCCACCAGGTTAGAAGAGTGATGACCATCCTGTTCCTTACTATGGTTATTTCATACTTCAGTTGCATGAGAGCTGCGCCCCTGAGAGACGCCCCGGGCATGCGGGGCCATCGGACGGAAGGCTACTTGGGCGCTGCTGCGGCCGCACGAGGCCATGGGACTCCACAGAGTGGTGGTGGGCCAGGCCAGCGTGGGGAACTGCCCTCACTCACAGACACGTTTGAGCAGGTGATAGAGGAGCTGCTGGAGGTGGAGGGAGAGGCAGCACAGCTGGGACAGGGGGCTGATAAGAGCCAGGGAGGTGGGGGCCCGTCCTCTGTGGTTACCACAGAGACCAAGGATGTCGACCTGTACGACTCGCGGGTGATGATCAGCAACCAAGTGCCTTTGGAGCCACCGTTGCTCTTTCTTCTGGAGGAATACAAAAACTATCTGGATGCCGCTAATATGTCCATGAGGGTGCGGCGACACTCCGATCCCTCGCGGCGTGGAGAGCTCAGTGTGTGTGACAGTATTAGCCAGTGGGTGACAGCTGTGGATAAAAAGACGGCAATAGACATGTCTGGGCAGACAGTTACCGTCATGGAAAAGGTCCCTGTTCCCAACGGCCAACTGAAGCAATACTTTTATGAGACCAAATGCAACCCCATGGGGTACACAAAGGAGGGCTGCAGAGGAATAGACAAGCGGCATTACAATTCCCAATGCAGGACAACCCAGTCCTACGTGCGAGCACTTACCATGGATAGCAAAAAGAAGATTGCCTGGCGGTTTATAAGGATAGACACTTCATGTGTATGCACATTGACCATTAAAAGAGGGAGATAGTGTATAAAATGTATAGATTTTATTGAAGAGTTTAAAAAAGAGAATAAAGAGAAAATATCTATTTGTATATATACATAACAGGGTAAATTATTCCGTCAAATGAAAATTTTATGGACTGCATGTAAAAAAAGATGAAGTTTATACAGTAAAAGTGATACTACAGTCTATTTATTGAACATATTCATGACCTTGTAAACAATTAAAAAAAATCTGATCAGTCATTTGCGCCCAGTTTAAATTACTATATCACATCCCTCAAGACATTGTGATTTGTTTACGTTGCCAAGAATTAGAAAATGAAGGGAAAAAACAGGCAAGGGATGAGAGAGGACAGTTCCATCTTCAAAAGCTTGCATGCTGCTTCAATTGTGAATTGAGAAATTCTCCACTTACAAAAAAAGGATATGATGCTGACCAAAAAACATTCCGTTTACATATTCAGCAGAAAACAATTTTCCTCTCAAGTAATTTATCTGTTTACTGTTCTAAACTTCTCAAGGTAATGTTGGACTTACATACTATGTCAAGGTGCTGTTGTCAAAGCTTTGCTGTTTATTTTTTTATCCCCACCAGAGGACAAGCATATATCTCTTTTATATATATATATCTTGTATATATATATACACATTCATTGACATGTTTCTGGGTTAATATTATTCATTTTGTATGTTGTGAAGTTGTTTGCAATATTAAACTGAAATATTTGAAGAAATAAAAATGACTATAGGCAACTGAAAAACAAAATCAATGTCGATAAAGTTTCAATAGTGCACTTCCAGGCAGGATAAACTTTATTATACAGACAGACAGGCAGGCAGGCAGGCCGGGAGAAAATGGGGTAAACACACACACACACACACCACCCAGTGCCCGCGCACAAACGCTGCTAAAGAATGACTAAATTAAAATCATAATTGATCTGGATGCTCAATACATTTACAGGATGCAAGAAAATAATATATCTTCAATAGCACCAAAGTTACGCAATGGGTAATATTTAGTGACAGCAATAATGAGAATGACTCGGGATGCTATGGGTGGAAAGAATGTATATTTTGCAGCTCTTTGTGTTATTCAGTGTTACTTTGAGGAAGAAAAAAAGACACTTCTTGCCTTCCAACGGCACATTACAGGAACACAAACTTGCTGTATGTCGTTCGAAATTTTCGTGTTTATACACAGTTTTTCAGTGTTTTACTTAGTTGTTACTCCAGCTGCAAATGTAATATTTCACAATTACAAGAACTTAACATCACAAGTGTGACCTAGTAAAAGTAGGGTTTGACAGTGATGGATTTATCCACACATACAGTTGTGTACATTAAAAATGCACATCCAACATTTTCTCATTATTGCATGGTACTACCATATTTAAATATTCTACAAAAGAACAATCATCACAGATTACATGCAGCGCTACATTTACTGTGATCAGCTGCAGCTTCATAAAAACATTCCCACCAGCAGAATGTAACTCCCAGTGAGCATTACCCAGTGAGAACCCCCTTGCTTGCCAAGTCTAGACACCGGAGTTTAAGGTCGTACGTAGTAAAATAACAATAACGTATTCAACTTTGTATCTTGATATCATGAAACACTTCAACAGTTTCCCATAATATAACAAATTTCATAAAAAGAAGACACTCAATTATGTAGGCCTACTTCATTATCATCAACCTAAAGGTAAGTGGGACCTCTGAACAGAACCGGAGCAGGCATTTTGAGATTTGGAGAACCGACTTTTCTCATGAACTGAGGAAAAGATGTTCCACTTTCTTGAATTCTCCAGAGGGGCTGATGAAGATGCTGTGAGTTACTTTTCTTTTACAGAAGCTTAGAACTGATAGAGAGTCTTCACCTCATCTCTGAGATAGATGACAAGCATGCAGTAGTGTCAAATAATCTTTTGTCATGAAATTTCTAATAAAAGGTACAGAGGATTATTGTCATGCCTGCACAGTAATAATTACCTAAATTATTGTTTCATCCTCAAGAAGACAGACAATTTCTCTGGCTTGCTCTTCAAAGAAAATCCACCTTAAAATAGAATTGGAATGATTTAATTTATTTCAATTCAAACAACATGTCTGAATATTAACACATTCTCAGCATACAGTACAGTGAATCACACCTTTTTCCATGCATTTTAGACAAGGTATCCCAGCGAGCGTGAGTACGGGCCCTTGGGCTTGAGTAACAACCAGTTATCTTTGAGTCAGAATGAAGCCCACATTGTCTTTTTATCATAATTATGCATGTGAATAGGTCTCACAGTATGATTTAGATCTTATTTGACCCAGAGCTGTAGCTAAAGTTTAAAGACAAATAACAGAAGAAAAAAACAATGAGCCTATGTATAAAAAAAGGGCAAGAAATGCTGCTGCTCCACTAAATGAGGGTCCTAAATTTAAGTGTGTTGTGCCTCTGGCCACACCCCAATTGGTGATGTCAAAGCAGGTGTATTTCATCCGCTGTCAAAGGCGAAAGTGTCATCACCAACCAGGGTGTGGTGAGAGGTGAATCATGCTTGAAAGTTTCAGCCCACAAGGAGCAGTGCAGCAGTTTTTTTTTTTTTGCAGACTTCTCTAGTTGTGCTGCAGTCAACCAGTAGAGGCCAGCAGACAGACCATTCCTCCTAAGTGTCGGCAAAAAGCCAAAGAAGCTTGTGATGGTCACCAATAAAAAAAATGTTATATCGCTTGAGCTCTGAGCATCCATGTAGTTTAAGCACTGCTGTTAAATTAATGATGCACTAGCCAACAGATGAATGCTGAATTTGTGTTGTTAAATAGTGATAGAGAATCTTTGACACAAGGCACCAAAAGATTACCCATCTCCATATTCCATGTCAACATTAACCAGAACTTACAAAACACACACATATCCCTAAAGTTAAACCTGAATCATTGTAGTATCAAACATTTAGTATGGGAATTGACTCCAGAAACGAATTATGCACCAAGGCACTAGAGGTGGAAGAAGGAAGGATCCTCAAGAATGGAAATAACTTCCATCCGCTCTACATTAAGTCATGGATGATTTTGTGATATTTATTGGTATGTGTGATGTATTACACTTTCGATATGTGCATAAGGTAGCCTATTACAGTTTTGTTTACATTTTTTGTGAACAAAAAATGCAATATATACAGACTATATGGACGAATGCAATGACCAAACCAGCAAATAACAAGGAAAAAAACACACACAAATTTAGTCAAATCAGACAGAGAATCATTAACACATTTCTTAAAAATGTAAACATGTCAACATTAAAAGAAGGCAATGTATAACGTCTATTCGTCGTAGCATAAGCCTACACAAGGTATTACATACATTCTTAATTACGTATGTATTGTTTGGAAATTTAAAAGAAGACTGAATTACACTTGTTATGGAAGAGGCCTTTAGTGTTTGCTCAATAGCATACAGGAACTATGGAAAACAACATGATTGTTTTGGTGGGGTATACACTTTACGAGGGTTACGTGAACGCACCGGCTAACTTGGGTAATCTGATTTATCGTCTCGGTTAAGCGCACGTAGCTAACGTTAGCCAGGATTACCATTTTTAGTTTTCTATCTCTACCGTTTAATATCCATCTGACGTCAAATAGCCACCCATTTCAAGAATGGCATCGCTTGGGGAGCCCGTGCGGTTGGAAAGAGGTAACGTTAATTGGCTAGCTAGCGTTAGCTTAATAATATTTGTTGTGATCCATGGAGATATTAAACTAGCTTAGCTAGCGTTAGCCAAATAGAGCTGGTGAGAGATTTTGTCAGAATAGTTTGCTGTTTAGTTGGCCAAGGTTGCATTAACGATTTTTTTGCTGATAGCAAGACATCTTTAGGGGTTCGACTAACCGTGTAACGTTATATTCTAGGCACCAAACGAAAGTAACGCACCATTGTTTTACTTGGCTTGCTAACTAGCTAGCTAACTAGCTATTAGTGACAACAAACAGTGGTAAGCTGAGCTATCTTGTTTGTTAAAAGCTCAACGTAGCGTTAGCTATGTAATTGAGGTTTCAGACACTTTGTTGCATCATCTGGATCATCACAAGCAGCGAGGATGAACAGGAGGAAACATTAAAATTACAGACTATTTGCCAACCTCAGTCTTCCTTCAACAAAATGCTGACATTAGTTTCGGCTGTGTCTGCTAATGCTCAAGCCCACCACACATAATGTTTACTTAGCTAGGCTAGAGAAACGCGCAAGTAAATAGATGTAAAACAATCTCTTCGCTATTGGGTAACGTTACACCAAAATGTTAAAAGTAAGGTAATGATCTAGATAATTAGAATCAGTTACAAGAATTACTATTTGGCTTCCATAACGTTAGCGATGACATTTACAGATATCAAGAGTGTGTGTGTGTGTGTGTGTGTGTGTGTGTGTGTGTGTGTGTGTGTGTGTGTGTGTGTGTGTGTCTCTTGACAGATATAAACCGTGCTGTTGAACTGCTTGATAAACTCCAGAGGACAGGGGAAGTGCCTCCCCAGAAGCTGCAGGCGCTGCAGAGGGTCTTACAGAGTGAATTCTGTAACGCTGTCAGAGAAGTGAGACACTTTGTCTTTGGTTTTCCTAAAACACTTAATTGTGTGAGATGGCATTAGTTCACTGTTCTCCTTGGTGACATAAGTGTTTAAAACAGGGTTTGGTTGGATCATTTGAAAATGGGGACAGGTCTTGCTGGGATGCTAGAAAATATTGTCCAACAATTTCTCTTCAGGTTTATGAACATGTGTATGAAACCGTGGACATCAACAGCAGTCCGGAGGTCAGGGCCAACGCCACAGCCAAGGTAGACCAAGTCAATTGCCATATAATACAAAAGTATATTTTTAGTAATCTTAATTTTAGACTATTGGTTTCTTAAAAGCGTTTTGGTTGAACACTTTACATTGCGTGTTGTGTGCAGTAAACACAGTGTATTTGCAATCACGCTTTGTGTATTTTGAAGGCTACTGTGGCAGCTTTTGCCGCAAGTGAGGGACACTCACATCCACGTGTCGTGGAACTGCCCAAGACAGAAGAAGGCCTGGGTTTCAACATAATGGGTGGAAAGGAGCAAAACTCCCCTATATACATCTCCCGGATCATCCCAGGTGGCATCGCTGACCGACATGGAGGACTTAAGAGAGGCGACCAGCTTCTCTCTGTTAATGGGGTGGTACGTTCAATTCACAGACTCAAGACTTACTACGGGATGTTAAATGTGAAGCTTTACTAGGACTATCTACTACTAACGCGTACTTCAGTTGGAGTTTTTGTAAAATCTGCTTTATTATCCACTTAGTGAAAAAACTAAACACTTGACGATAGGGACAGATGAACAATTTAAAACCTCTCAAATTCACTTCTACACTTCAAATTTGCCTCAAAGGGTTTACAATCTGTACATCTTATGACACCCTCAGTTTTCATGTTTAGTATGATTGCCCTCAAGGAGGACAGAGGTGGCTCCCAAAATCAGGCAACAGAGAATGTTTTTAACATCATGATGATGATGGTGATGATGAGATTAGTGATTTTCAAAAGTCATATCCTCTTGCACACTCAGTTAGCACAAAGCAGCTATCAGAAGAACTACATCTTAAAGGTACCCCGTGGAGATTTTCAGTAGTGTTATGGAGCAATGTTTTTAAAAGTTGATCCTTGATATGTCAGTAGGCACACCTGAGCATTACATCATGCAAGTAGGTGATGCTTACTGAGTCCTGCTGATGATTAATTGCTATTCCACTGGTCAACAGTTGGTGGTTGTAAGAAGTGTAGCCAATAAATGTAGCAATGCACAAACAAAGGCAACAGAGAGGACTGCTAGCAAGCAAATATGGATGTAAACAATGTAGATGTCAAAGTCTTCTGAAAACTGGATCTAAGAAAGTTTTATGAGGAAGGAAAATTCACTCAACACATGCATTAGGCTTCAAGGATACACACGTCTTACAAGAAACTATAAATGTAAACTTAGTTTTTTGTTTAAAAAAACAAAAAAAAGACCAAAGTTTAAGGCTTTTTCGGCAGATGTGCTTAGTTAGTTTAACATTCCAGGACCAGCCTAAGACAGTCATCCAATTGATTTTGTTTATTGCTCAGTTTGCTCCTCATTAGAATTTCCAAATTAAAAACTGTTATATGGTAAGTTGAAACTGGCAGCCAAACCTAATGTTGGAATTAAGTTCACTCAAATATCTATAAAGCACTAAGGTTATTATTTCATCCATAGATTACGACATACCTTGTTCATTATCAAGTGCCCACACAATATTGCTTTTTAGATTAAAACCTAAACAAATATAGACTTTACTACTTAAACCTCTTTGTGATAAAATCTTACACTACATTTCTGTGTCTTTTCCAGAGTGTGGAAGGTGAGCACCACGAGAAAGCTGTGGAACTCCTCAAAGCAGCGCAGGGCACAGTGAAGCTGGTTGTAAGGTACACCCCCAAAGTCCTAGAGGAAATGGAGTCACGCTTTGAGAAAATGAGGTCGGCAAAGCGCCGGCAACAGAACAACTACCCCCAGTAGGATTTTTTTTTTAGTTTTGGTGCTCTGCTCCCATGTCTCTCCTCCTATAGCCTTCTGGCTATTTGTTCTGGTCTCTTTATTTTCCTGTCCCGAAAAGCTTAACAAACACAAAAAATTAGTTTTAGTTTCTTTTCACACATACTGTTCATTGTGCTTCTACCCGTTTCTGTAGCATTTTTAATATTCACCATTATTACACTGGACGCTACAACTCTAGACAAACACTATAATGATCATGATTGTCAGTGTAGGTGGTCGCTCACACTTGTGCATTATTTTTGAATTGACAATTTGAATGCAACTATGAGTGCTTTTGAGACCAATTACACAATTCCTTTGACTGGAAAGGTAGTGTTTTTAATTTTATCACAGCAGCCAAGTGCCTCAGGGCAAACACAGTTATCTCATGTACTGTTTTCACCGTTATATTTTCCTTTTTAATGGTTTAAAAGTCAAGTACTGTTAATTAAATGCTTTTTGCAGGAATAACTGCTTTGCATCTGTTGTCAAATTGGATGTAAATACATGGTAGACTTATGTAAAACCCTTTTTAATAGTGCAAACTTAAAGGTGCAGTTTTATTTTGGTAACACTCTACAGGCATGTGTGCAGAAGGGAAGCTTAAGAGGAGTTTTAATAAGTTAAAGGGGTATTTCACCGCTGAAAAGACAGAAAATGTATTTTTGGTTCATGTGGTGGAAAGACGACTCCCAGAATGCACTTGCTTTGCTTCCCCACTAGTCCATACCCAAGCCACGCCTACCGAAAACAGACATAATACCCAGTCAAGTCAACTCAAATGTGTTTTATTGTTATTTCAATCATATACTGTACACAAAATGTTTCACCATTGCGCAAGTGGTGATACACATTTAAAATGCACATGAACAACATTTTATAAAAACAACATACGAAACAGGCTACATTTCGTGCACACACATTGTAGGCTCCGTAAAGTTCATCTAACACATTGGAAGCGTTAGGGCTTGGTATAAACACTAAGTACAGACAGCCGGGAATTTGCATGGAATGTAGAATGGTTGTTTAACAGTCACAAACTCCACCAGCGGTGAGCAGTTAGTTGCATTTCTGCACCAGTCCGTGTCCGTGTTAACACAGCCCACCTCCACGAGTCTGACCCGGCGACAGAGCAGCTGCTCTATCTGCTCGGAAGGCTAGCAGGCCTGGTATCTGGATAGTCCGGTACACTGTGGTTCAGCCATGCAGTTTCTGAACTCACGTTTGGGAGTTTAGTTGAAGTTTGATGTAGTCCACTTTGTTGTCTAATGAGCGGACATTTGCAAGCAGGCTTAGGTGCTGGTCTCTGTAGCAGGCAAAGTTTGTGTAGTGTGTCGAGGATTCTATCTGTAATAAAGTATCCTGCATATTTTCTGATCTGTACTTATGTACCCCGTAGGGACACGTGTGCGGTAGTTTGAATGCACATAATTGTAAGTTTGCTGCTGAAAAGAGAACCTCTGTTAGCAACGCCTAGTTTCAAGATGGCTGACACTCAACTCGCACCGGCTAGTGCTGTCCCAAACGCTATGGGGTGTTGAAAACATGCAAAACTAGCTGGCTGTAGTCCAAAGCCTCTGGGCAAAAGGGCCTCCAGTGATGCTAAATTACTTTTTTTCCAGACCTACAATAAAGAGATGTCTCGTCTCAGGGGGACATGAGGGAAGGAAGCACACTCATTCAAAAATTGTACCGTGTTTCTACTGATACAAAGCTTAATGCTTATCGGTGAAGTATCCCTTTTAAAAAGAGATGGTTGTATGTTAGATAATAAGGGAAAAGAGGGAGGCTTACCTTTTTCTTTTCTTTTTATGTCTTACCACACTATAAAAAGCTCAGCAGGTACTGTAAGTGATGTAATGGGGTCTCAGCAACTTTTGAACTAAATTCCTGCCTCCGCAGAGACTTACATTTCTACTTTTATCAAAATAATGAACCTTCATAAGCAAAGACCTTGCTGTCAGCACAACATGAGATGAAACCTTTTCAGGTTCTGATTAATTTGTCTTGACATAAATCAGGAATGTACTATATGTCATGTTTTTCCTTTTTTCCAGGTAGAGTACTTGAGATGAGAAGTCACTTACAATTTGTCTTTGATCTTTGCTATAAAAAAAATGGTGTTTGAAACATTCAGTAAAAATTTAAAATAAGGAAAAACAAGATATGTATATTAAACAATCTCTTTAGGTCACTATAATGTCTAAGGTAATATGTTGTCATTGTGATTTGATGAATGAAATAGCAAATGTTGATATCATGGCTAATATTCAGTATATGTTCTACTTCATATTTTGACTTTACAAAGCGTTTAGGGGATGGTGCTTAATTTTTTTATACAGTTTTTAACATTTTGTTAAACAATGTCTTGCAAGCCAAAAGTTTGTCCTATTTGAAACATTTACTTCATTTTAACTTTTTAATCCTGGTGGTCCATTCATCTTTAAAGGCTTTGCATTAAAGACAAAAGAAATGACACTGGTGCTGTGATAAAATGTATAGAAAAATGTCTTGAAATTTGAATAACCATTTCATTTTTTGATGCTTGCACTCCATTCACAGACAAGAGTACGCCGACATGTTAATGGCACCCCTGTACTCTGTAATGGATGTAATATACAAACTGCACAATATGGTACAATAAGAATGATAATGACAAACATTTTGTTGCCGAATACTGCCAAACACTCATCTGTTGTGATATGCGTTTTTTAAGCAGGCTAATGTCGAACAGTGTCAATCAACCCCAGTTAACTTATGTGGGATTTCCTCTTACATTAACAACACTACAAACAAGGCTTTTATAGTTTTTAGGTGTTTGCAGAATGCATGTTTAGCTATTGTATGGCTATTCCTACATGTGGAATATGAATTCTTTATTCCTGATTGAAAAGCCTAAACCCTACCCTTATGTCTACATGTAACATGTCAATCAAACAAGTCTGTAAGTCATGGTTTTCTTTAAAATATTTAAATATTCAAACAAAAAAAGAGTATTTGAAAAATGTTCTTGCTTTCCCATCAAGGGTAATGAATTTTAATATAAATGAATCTGTTTAATGTGCCAGGGTGGGACAACAATATATCCCCAGCACAAATTTAATTTTAGAGATTTTTTCACAAAAGTGTTTTGTTTCCATGGTAGATGCAGTAACATGTAAATAGCATAATGTGCACTAGCCTTTGGCTGACGAAGCCATCTTATTGTCCAGTTTCAGGATCAACACATCACACCATTAAGGCCGGAAGGCAGTAACAATGAAGGTAGATGTATGTAAACTGTAGAGGTAAATAGATGGTGGATAAAGTAAGAGAAACAATGGCAGTGTATGAAAGCAGGAAACCTTTGCCTTCAGTGCAGCGTCAGTCTTCTTCACTGTTTGTCCTCTGATGTTGAACCGTTCTTTAGAAACAAATTCCTGTTAATGCACTGTAGTGTTAAATAGATATCCAGTTGAGTCATGACTAGTCTATATCTTTGACGTTCCACTTCCAGGATTGCTCCAGTGCTAAAGGAAATTTTTGATTTTCCGTTTCCTTTCACTTTCTTTGTTTTTAAAGTTGGTGGATTAATGAGCACCATTGATAACTGCTCCTCAGAGCTTTGCATGGGAAATTGAGACTAGCTAGACTATCTGTCAAATCTGAGACTATTTTGCATCGGCTAGTTTAGCGCAGATTATGGCAATTCTGATTGGTTTAAAGAAATGCCATTAAACCAGGGCACGTTTTCCTCCCATCCCTGGATGCTGTGTGGAGTAGCCAGCGCGCTTTGGAGGAGGGTCTGGCAAAGCGTGACTGACATAACAATGTCTAATTAATTAGCTAAACAGTTTGTGTGACCATTGCATCTTTAATAAGGTCAATGGTTGCCTGTGTAGCTGCTTTTGTGATGTTGCTTTTTCACTCTGTGTTTTTGTTACGTTATCCACCATCTCGTAACATAAATAATGATCAATAAGGACAGCTTTCTATGATATCAATTCATCCAGCAAATTAGAAACAGCTTATTCAAAAGTATTGAGATCCATAGGTACTTTTTCAGCATAAAATAAATTAAATTGTTTTTTTCCTAAATATGCCTTTGTGCTGCACGTCACTAAATGCCCTGACCTGCATCAGCAAGTCCTAAAAGAAATATTGTCAATACAAAGTAATACAGTTTTTTTCCACAACAAGGTGAGTGTAAGCCGTAATGAAAATAATTTATTTAATTATTGGAACTAAAAATGAAGTTTGCTTACAAACTTGCAAACAAATCCCTCTTTGGCTTCTTACTTTTGTTTGTTACAGTCTCTACATGAAGTCAGTTGGTACTTAAAGTCTGCTGTTCCTTTAAATGTAACATAAACCTGCAGGATTATCTTCACTCAAGTCAGTGGAAGGTATCTTTATCGACTTGTGTGTTACTTTGATATTGCTTTAAATATTGCAAGACAAAAATGATACATGATGACCACATAGCTCCTTTGTATTTTAGTGTGTGTTCTCCCTGTAGTTACTCCTTAAGAAAAATACAGAATTTTGGGACAAAGTATAAAATAAAACACACAGTACTGAAAAAACTGAATGCAAACAAATTATCTATGCAAGGTCAGTAAACAACTTTGGGAATATCCTGTAATGGTGCAAAAATAGTTATTTTACTGCCGAATGTTATTGGAATTTACTGTTCGAAGGCTTGGTGTGGCCAAATGTCTCACACATGGGAGTTACATAATCTAAGGAGACATTTACAATGTTTGTTATTGTCACATTCTCACATTGATAACCATCAAGTAGTTACAATGGCATTTTCCAGTTTTGCTATCTAGTTAATGATTGTCAGGAGGATACATGTAGAAGAATAGGCTTATGTGAAAGTGGTTAGAAATAGGCTAATTTGAGCATACTTTTGTTTTGAGGCAGAAAGTTTGGCAGAAGAGTCGGGGTGTACATAAAAATGGAAATGTCTTAATATAATGTATAGTTTGTCTCTTGTGTTTTATCCGACATTAGCTAGCTAAAGCTTAGTAAATCAGGAAAAAAAATGTACTGAGACTTTGTTTTGCACAGTCACACTCTCCACTGAATGTCACTGACCATTGTCTTAGTTGCAAAATTTGTGAAGTACCCTTCAACTTTCTACCCATTTTCCTTGTCTATATATTGGAATGGTCAATAAGAGTATTTTTTATAATAGCTTTCTTTTGATATTTTTCTCAAATTTTTATAAGTGGATTTCCTAAAAACAAATACCAGGAATAATAATTGGTACTTCCATTTTGATTGTGTACAAGGGCCATATTAGCGAAGCTTCTCCGAACAGCAGCGCTGATGTAGGACAGATCTCTTGACTGTATGAACTTACAGACTGTCCTACATCGGCACTTCTTTTCTGAGATCTGAACTGATTTCTCTTTTCATTCTAGTACCAAGACCAAACTTGCAACATTTGTGAAACCTTTGATAATGTTTTAAAATGTTTGTTTGTGCTTGTTTAGGATTACCTGTGTTACCTGTGTTCTTTTGTGTTACATAATTTACTGTGTTACACTGATGTGGAATGTAACATGTTGTGATGTAGATCAAAATAATAGTCGGACTGGAGGCTAAATAAACAGTGCTTACATTTTGAAAGGTCTCCTTGAACGTATTTGACATCTTTATGAATGATCTATTTTAGTTTTGAGCTCAATAACATTGGGAACAACCATCAACGGCAGTCAAAACAGTAGTGAGAGAACACATCCTAATCAAAACAATAAGATGTTTAAGGGCACGTCTCTTATCATTCAGTTAAGGTTTTGTTCTAAACATGTAAGACTTGTCTGTGACAGATGCTGAATAAAAGTCTTCACTCTTTATAATTATTGTCATGCCTAACACATACTGTATGTGGTAGACGTTTTATGGAAATTCAGCATCAAGAGAATGCACACAGGGAGTTCTTTTTTGATGTAGAGGGAAATGTAACATTTTTGCTGTGAACTACTGTTGGAGGAATGAACCCAGAGTGAACTTGAATTCTCAACTATTAATAACAGTTTATTTTCTGACACATCTAACACATATTTGACGTTCTCTGCAGCAGCCACACAAATAAATGTTTTCACTTCCACTTTAATGCTCCTCTGTCAATGATTTGCCCTAATTAAATGAAAAGCAGGAAACTACTTCAGCGAAGGAAATTGAAACTTGATGAAAGCATCATTGCAGTCCCATCTTAATGGATGTGACAGTTGGACTTTAAATGAGAGTATTTTCTAAATAAAAAGGTTACATTTTTCTCTTAACTTAATTGTGTCATAACAATGAATTGTATTAATGTGTGCTAACACTAGAGGACACCTTCAGTTATACAGGGATGGACTAAGAAGTTTCTTACTTTTTCTATCATGCCCTACTGCATGTTTTGCATTAGTTCCAGTTTCCTCCATGGAAATTCCTTCCTTTCATGAGTCCATGGGGCAATTGTGTGATTACTCCACATTTTACTTGTGATATTTTGTGATTAAATTCTGAATCTGCAACGTTCCCGGTCGGTAAATGTAGTAGGCTACAATGTCACAATGAGTGCCCGGTATATATTCCTTAGAGCTGGTTTACACTACAGCTTGAGACCCAGAGCACAGCGGCTGGATTCTCATGCCGTGGATGCAATCATGGCAGAGTCACGTGAGGACAGTTCACTTTGACTTCTCCGGCTTCCAAAGTAAAATCTTTCTTTAACTCTCTAAAACCCACCTGAGAGCGAGCCAGCAGCATGCAGCGGCAGCAGGGACCGTCAACGAAACAGAGGCCGAACTGGATCAAGAACCAAATCAACAGCAGGAGCAGACAAGGAAGAAGAAATGGATGCAAGGGCATGACTTTGGGTTCAACTTTGGAGAGTTTGAGATCTCTACTTTTGAAAATTAAAATTTTGAGAATATCAAACACTTAATTTTCTAGAATCTGGTGATTTTTTCTGCATCAATTTATGATTTACATTTCTTTAATTATGTCAAGGAAATTATAATAGGATATTATGGGGGGGTTGCACTGGCTAATTTTGATTACTGGAGGGTTGTATCCCCCCATTTTGTTTTTAAGAATCAGCTGTCAGTGCTGGAAGGTGATTAGCAAAATAAGATAACTTTGCACATCACAAAAGCTCTTATTGTGCCACAAAGTAGATAATCAATTTAAAGAAAAATACAGTGAACCGATCCAGTGTATTCTCTAATGTGAATGTTACAGGTATGTCTGTGAGAAAATCCTTTCTACACAGATTTTGGTGCAGTCAAATCTGTAAAGACCCAAAAGACGGAGACACAATCTTGGAGAGATAAAACATGAAGATATCAGAAGATGCAAAATCAGAATGCTGGCTAAAGTAAGTTAAAGTTTAATGTACCCATTTTATTGGTTTATTTGACAGTGAATTCATTGCATTTTTTGCAAGTACAAATGTCATAGAATACACTTTTAACATTGCTGCATAGTTATAAAAACAATACATAAATATGACAATACTTTTGAATAAATAGACATGAATACAATGACTGTACAAATAAACTGAAGAGGTCAACATTTATGTACAAAAAGGAGGTTTCCAACTATCTATCTTGGAAGATTATAGTTAAACATACAAATAAACAACTCTTGAATTTCACTGCTTTATGATTTTGGTGTTTTGCATAGCGTCCACAGACTGTTGGTTTTCTTTTCAGCTTTCTTTTTTCAGATATTATGCATGGAAAAGTTTAGTAGGGGTTTACAATAAACTTAAGTTCATAAATGCACAGTAAAATATCAGCAGGTTCTATACTAATATTGAATTTTTTTGCAGTGTCGTTAACATTCACAGTTACACTTGCAGGTTGAAATGGAGAAACCAGCAGCTCTGTAAAGTTTACATGACACTCCGTAACAGCAGGCAGCGATTTACCCTTTTCTGTCTTTTATTGGACACGAAGAAGAAGCGAGGTTTCTTTCGCTTGCGTTCCGTGACGTAACTTCCTTTCTGTCCGTGCTAACCTCGAAGTGAACACGCGTTCGCCGTCTAGCTCAAGTGAGTGTCTTTTTATGATATTGTAAAATGTATTAATCACCTGGAAAGTACACGTGAAACCTAAATAAATAAGTAAACTTCCAACACAAGTAGCTGAAAATCCTCAAAGTGCGGATTTTTTGTTACATGAATAATTTTTCTGCGCTGCAACGTCAGTGGTGGCTAAGGTAGCCAGCTAATGTTAACGGGACTGAATAGCGCGCCACCACATGGGTGTAAAACTAGTTATATTTACTATTATCCTATTTGAAACCATTTGTGTAAAAGTAAATTCCCCTATTTTCACCACAGGGACTGAATACTTCCTTAAAATAGACTTCTCGCCGCTAACTCAAAGACCCAATAGATGTAGAGATTTGGTGCATAGCCATCCAGCTAAAATATTAGCTAGTTCACCCTGCATACTTTAAGACAACCACCCTAAACCGCTCACCCTGCCTTGCTAATTCAATTAAAACACGTATTATAATCTTGTAAATGTATGCGATACATTTAGACAAATGCAAGTCAGCTATGTTTCACTCTACTAAATAAGATTAGAACGCAATTAAATAAAGTATTAAGATAAACAGCCAGTGAGAACTTTTTTTGTAACGTTACGAACAGAGTAAGGTTATTTGTGACTGAGATTAATTTCAAATGTATTTTAAAATCAGATGTGACCATCTAGAAATGAGAGGGAAATGTTTTTTTTTGCCGATACAGACTAGAATTTGAATTATCTTTGATCAGTTGTGAAACATGTAATACATTTGAGCCTGTTTAGACAATTTGTAAACTGAAAGATGAAAAAAGATCAGATTAGAAATGTCTTTTGCTCTCAAAAACTAATGCTCATTATGGGATTTTGCTAAGAGGTACCTCCAATTAATAACTTTCTTTAGCAACTTTCATGCAATAAATGTTTACTTAATCCCTTTAGAGGAAAACATTTTAATTTGCTTCTCAAGTGCTTAAAGTACAGGCAGAGTACATTTATAGTTAATGTTTATCTTGACTGTTTTAATTTAAGAAGACATTGTGGTGAGGTTTCTTTTCATTTAGAAAATTTCAAAATGTATTGAAAGGTGGCTAAATGTGTACAAGTCATGTATTTGAGTTTCTGGTCTGTGATTAACACACCTACTCACAATTTTGAAAGCCTTCTTGGTTATTTTTGCAGGATGCGTTACGTAGCTGCTTACCTGCTCGCCTCCCTGGGTGGAAATGGCAACCCTCAGGCCAACGACATCAAGAAGATCCTGGAAAGTGTCGGCATTGAGGCCGATAGCACACGCCTGGAGAAGGTACAGAGCTCTCTGCACTTTGTGTTTCTGATGCTGTGGCAGCTGTTCTTCTACCGACTCCTAGAATTGCCTTGGTGATATGCACACTTGATTTCTCTCAACAGGTCATTACTGAGCTCACGGGCAAGAATGTGGAGGAGGTGATCGCCACAGGTGAGGGGTTTGTCGCTGTGTTTAGTGAAGACATTTTTATTTTAGCTGTAACTCAGGACAGTTTTTTGTAGCAAAAGGATGTATAGCAGGCGGAGGCAATTGGTGTTACAATTAATTTCAATTAGCTATAACCATAAAATCAATGAAACGTGTTCCCAATTTGATACCAGAAACAGACTTTTTAAACTGTCTGAGTATTACTAACTAAATTACAAAATTATATCTAATGATAGCAACATACCATGTCTGACCTCAATCTTGTTTCAGGCCTCTGCATGTTAATGTAATCACTTGTGCTTAATTTGTTCCAACTCGTGTCTCCTCAGGTTACGGTAAACTGGCCAGCGTACCAGCGGGTGGTGCTGTAGCCGTTGCCAGCTCTGCAGCCCCTGGCTCAGGTGGAGCTGCTGCCCCGGCAGGTGAGCTTTGCAGCTTAGCGCCTTGTTTGTCAGCATCACTTGGCACATGGTGCCTTTGCTTTCACCTTGTATGTTAATGGGATTACCTGCCGCCAAATCGGTTAGTCAGTCCTCATTAGTTTTTCATGGAATTAAATTTGACAAATTACATAATTTAAGCCTGACAGGATGTACCTGGTTGGTACTTGTCATGTAGGTAGGGATGTAACGGGTCACCGAACTCACAGATCGATCAATTTTCAAATCCGTCCCAGAAAGGGGGGAATTTAAATGACTTGTAAAAGATTTAATATCATTAACTTTCAACAATAGTTACTACTTTCCCCAGTAAATTGCGTTAAACAAAAAAAATATGAGAAATGCGTATTGGACAATAACTTTGAATGTAACACAAGGTTGAAAACATTGACCAGTGCTAGTTTGTGTATTTGAGGTGGTTGTACGTCCCGGTGTTGGGATTCTCTACGGTGAAATACAAACACACTTTACAACGTTTATCTAGCTACTAGCTAACGGTAGGCTAACATTACCCAATATCAGGTGTAATGTTAGTGTTAACTAGCGTGACATGCGATGCTTCTGTTTCCTGTAACGTCTGTTTTGGAACATCAGAAAGCAGCTCAGACATTTAAGTGGAACCAAAATAGTTGTCAGATACCGCTCGTTAAAGCACCGGTCACATGAAGTGAAAATTGTGTTGCCTGTATCTTTTCACCACAACCCTTCATAGAGATTTATCAGCTTTCTTTGAGTAAAAGTGACAGTAAAACTGCATTTAAAACACACTCTTGGGGTTAAACTTGGCAATTGAGCCGCGGTTCACATGCATTCCGAATCCTAAATGTTGATCTGTAAAGGCCTTTACAGATTTCAATTTGGAGAAACTTGTCAATATGCATATTTGTATGGAAAAGTACGTAGAGAGTTTAGCTGTTCATAGATGTTATGGTAACTGTAGCAGGGAATAATAAGTGTTTTGTTTTGCAGCTGAGGAGAAGAAGGAAGAGAAGAAAGAGGAGTCTGAGGAGTCCGATGACGACATGGGATTCGGCCTGTTCGACTAAACTTTTTCAAAATTTGAATAAAATTTATAAAAAAGACTTAAATATTTTTGTATTTAAGTTTGTTTTTCACTACAGAATGACCTAGTAAATCAAATGTTACTTGACATTACGAGGGTAGAAAAACAGGTGATGAAAACTGAGATACCTAAAAAAATTAAAAAGCATCCACTTATATCACTAATGTTTTAAATGTGTAGAAGTCAAACGGGATTTTGATGGAATATTCACATTCAGTATTAGGAGCAGTAATTGTGCTGTAGAACACAACTAATGCAGCTAGCCGACTCATAATTACTGTGACGCTTCCCGGTGATTGACAGATTGCTCTGTTGTGTTTTGCACCGTAATCATCAGCAATCAGTGAAATTGAACAGCAAAGACAAACGTTCACACATAGTAAGTTTTAATTTGGTCATACCATGTTACTTAATGCTTTTAGTCCATGTGGTTCAAGGGTCAACATGGATATCCAGGATTTACAACAGCATCAAAACTGGTCAACGGATGAGTAATCTGAATAACAAGTGTGAATTACTGTAGCAACATCAGACCATCAACCAGATTTTAAAAATGATGTACAGTTTGAAATCGCTTATTACATATGGCAGAAGACTGCAGTCAGAATATGAACTTCCCGACTTCAAATGTGTTGGGCGGGGCTAAATCCTGCTGGCATGCAGGCTAGCAGGATGCCGAACCTGCTGGAGATTGTCTCAGAATCAGTATGACATCCGGGTGTTTTGGCATACAGCAGATTTTGCTTTTATTTGCATTCTGCCTGCTGCATGTTACATTGTTTGCCAAATCAGTACACACTGCTAATAAAGAAGGCAATTTCACAAACGGCCTGTCTCCATGGATGAAGGGAGACGTACAATAACAGATGAGGAGACAGTTCTGCCTCAAGTTTTCCCCCCCTGCCTAGGTCAGGAAGTTACAGACACATAATTACCATAGACGGGTAAAGAAGAAAAGAAGGATAATTATACATACACTCACTCAAATCACATTCATACACACAAACACATCTTATAGTCATAAAAACGGAAACTGCAGTAACAACGCACACAAACACGTGATAAGATGCTCTTTGACCCAGACAGTCACAGATGAAAGTACTTCATGTGATCTGGGGTACCTATAACGTGACTTGTTATGTAGGTGAGAATAGTTGTAAATAATGCAATAGCCTCTTAACACATGCTGCAGCGGAGTGACAAAGGACCTTATTTGGTACATTCTTTATCATGTATGTCCAGCATGAGTTTAAATACTCCTTCAGGAAGACAGGAACGTTAGAATTGGGATGGCACTAAGCAGCACCACATTATGGTTAAACTACTTTTTAATCCTAGATGTCCTTGATCAATATTTCATTAAATGCTTCTGTGTACTGTAAGTCATCAAAGTCTTCTGAACTTATTCAGGTTTCCAGAGTCCTCCTGAGTTTTTCCATAACACAGCATAAAGCTAAAGTGCCTCCCTATGTATGAACCTGCCAGAATTTGATTTATGTATACAGTGGGTACGGAAAGTATTCAGACCCCTTTAAATTTTTCACTCTTTGTTTCATTGCAGCCATTTTCC
>NC_048407.1:16468595-16561266 GCF_013103735.1 Etheostoma cragini | reverse complement strand
TCAAGATGGGTTGCTGAGTGTACATTACTGAGAAATAAAATGAACTTTTTTGATTTTTGGAAAAAGGCTGCAATGAAATAAAGAGTGAAAAATTTAAAGGGGTCTGAATACTTTCCGTACCCACTGTATATCTACGATGTAAGCACCATGTCACTATCAAGATCCCCTTAAAACTAGATTTTGACACAGGACCTCTTTTGAAGACAGGGCCTAAAATCTGGTAATAAAGCAAGATCCACCATACAGCCTTTATTATGTAAGTTGTTAGTGTGCTTATGTTTATGGATATTTTACACGCAAAATTACAATTAATTAGATTAGCACAAACCAACTGCCCCCTTGGGGTTTGTTTTACCCAGAGACAGTTGCCCACTTTGCCCAGTTGTAATCTAGTCTGGTCAAAGATAGAAAAAGCAACAACAAGCACCTTTTTACTGTTCCATGAACTTTTAACATGGCAAAAGATATCGCATTTCTCAACATACCAATTAGTCATGTCCTAGTGTGTGACTATAAGACTGTTACCCAATCCAAAGTTTTCTAATGTGCTGAATCATGCTATGAGTCAGGAAGGCAAGGCAAGTTTGTTTGTAAAGTACATTTCAACGCAATTCAAAGTGCTTTACATAAAACATTAAAGAGCAGCTAAAAACATGCAACAATATAAAAAAGAAATGGAATATGAGAATAAAATTTACAGTACAGAGAAAGAAATGAAAATTATATAAACAAATGCAACATAAAAAAGAAAGTCCTTGAGCCTTGATTTAAAAGAACTTTCTGAGACCTATGATTTTCTGGGAGTTTGTTTTCCAATATGAGGAGCATAACAACTGTAAAAAATAATAATAATAATAATAATAATAGTAAAGTAAATAAAAAGTAGAGTAGATGGTAGCTCTAGGACTTTTTTGTTTTGTTTTTTATGTTGAAGGTCTGAGGATAGAGGATGTTGTATGCTGTAAATATGGTTACTTCTCTGCTGTGATATGCTGTAAACTTTAGTTTATCCATTCACGATCATGGCACAGGGGAACTGCAATATTGTTTCTGGGGCGATTCTGTGCTATATAGCTTTATTGTGTTCCTAAATTTTGTTGATGATGTCCTTATTTATCAGGTTTCATCAGGTTCTATTTTTCTAAACAGTGATGGTACATGAAGGACATACAAAAAAACAAATAGAAATACCACAATGTAAAAAATACCATTTTCTTTCAAGTTTTATTTATTCATAATAAATGTATTTGTATTTATTTATCACCAGAAAAATGTACTTCAAGTATTAAAAGTAAAAGTAGTCATTGTGTTGAAAGGCTTATTTCAGAGTGTTGTACTATTGGATTATTTGTATTGATGCATTAGAGTGAAAGCAGCATTTCAAGGTAATTTTGTACCTGGTCGATGTGGGCCTAGTTTAACCGTTGTGTATACTGTTGGTTTTGGATAGTTAAATCTATAATGTATTATATGTCATTAAAAAATCAGAAGTTTTAAATTAAGAATCTTAATCAGCAAAATAACAAGTTACATTAGCTGTCAGGAGTCAAATACACTTGTCTTTCTGGAGGAATATGGGCTAGTGGTGAAAGAAATACACAGATCTTTTAAAAGTATCTTTTAGAGTAGCAATACCACTATGTAGAATACTCAGCTACAAGTTTAAGTACAAAAGTATAAGCACTTAAAGTATCAAAAGTAAAAGTACTTAGTTTGCAGAATGACAATAACTAACAATGCATAAATGTGTACGTACATACAAATGTTCTTTCCACCACTGAAACAGAGAAAGATGCCCATTGTAATTCCCTAAAGCCCAATGTGATGCCGTAACATATCTAGTTGTTGTCTAACAGTCTGACAGTCTTCTTTTTTAACAGGCCTGGTCAGTACCCGAATGTCATTGTTATGTCATTGTTGTGCATGCGCAACGCGTCGCAAAGTGACGCATGCGCGACTCAAATCTGCACTCGATTTACAACCTTAAGTCTCCGAGTTTTTTTCTTCTTTTTTGGTCATACCCATAAACTGTTTATTTATTAATATTAACGGCCTATGGTCAAACCCATAGACTATATATTTATTAATATTAACGGTTAAACCCCTCCCTCTTCCTGGTAGTGACGTCACGGTCCGTACCGTCTGTTTATTAGCCGAGGTACAGGCTGAAACCCGCAGTCATTTCTTGTTAGCGGACAGTGAAGGTTACCTGCTTCAACAGTGCTTGAACGGCAACCTTTCAACTGTCTTCAAAGACTTGCAAATTGCTTTGATAACTCAGACCACCATCGATAACAACCTGATCAAATTTGAATTACCTTAAAACATCAGCTAGCCAAGTTATCTTGACCACGTTTATCTTGCTAGCTACCTAGCTAACGTTAACTGTTTGTTTTGCTAACAAACCCCTCGGACAGCTTTTCGACGTCTCCACAAGAAGACTTGCCACTAAGATTTGGTAAGAGTTCATCTCTACGTTTTAAGGACACTCGTACGTATATTTGTTTTTCACTCTGAAACCTACACCGACGACCATGGTTAATATTGGCCAGAGTAGACTAACCGTAGTAACGAAAACGTTACTGCTGCGGTTGTTTATCTCGTGCCACCCGCCTCTGTGGCCTTGGCGCAGTTTGCTCGCAACCCTTTGTGTAATATTTTACACTGAATTTGTTAAACCTAACGGTAACAGTTTCGTTTTTTAAGGTACTATATATTTAAACAGTGGTGCATGGCGAGTCGTTTTAACATGCGATACCTAGACTGGGTATTTATGACATTATAGGCATTTGGATATCTAACATTTAGAGTGTGGCTCGGTTACATGTTAAAACGGCTTGCCATAATCGTGATTATAGAGCTATCCCGAATTAGTATTTCCATGTGATGTTTGTTACAATTGTAACATATTAGAGCTGGTAAAACCAAAACAAACTATAATGTTAACTTGAGTTTCTTAGCTAATTCTTAGCTTTTACTTCAGTGACGAGATTCGGCCTCAGATTTGACAAATTTGAGTTGTTTAATTTTTCTATACAGTCTTGTTTGTCTAGTAAGGATTTTTTTGTTTCTGTGTTACAGAACCATGAGTTCCCAGGTGAGACAGAACTTCCACCAGGACTGCGAGGCTGCAATCAACAGGCAGATCAACCTGGAGCTGTATGCTTCCTACGTCTATCTGTCTATGGTGAGAATCCAATAAATAGTTGGAGAAAAGTGGGAACAATGAAGAGTGGGAACACCCAGGGTGGAACAACAGAAGGGGAACTGTTTGTACCCGTTGTTGTTATAGGGAAGTAATTCCACTTCAAAGCCACTGTCGGAGCAGTCGTTATGCAATAAATAGTTAGACGTGATTGAGCTTTTTTCTCAACACCAACATTTTCTTCTGTCCTCCTCACAGGGATACTACTTTGACCGGGATGACCAGGCACTGCACAACTTTGCCAAGTTTTTCCGCAGTCAGTCACACGAGGAACGCGAACATGCTGAGAAGCTGATGAAACTGCAGAACCAGAGGGGGGGAAGGATCTTCTTACAAGATGTCAAGGTATGACCTTCAATTCGATCAATTTTTTTTGAATAAATAAATTTGCTCCATTTGTGTTTAACTTAAGCAAGGGGTATGATATTTTCTGTTCTGGACCATTGTGTAGCGTGTGTTGGGAGGGTCCAATAAGATAACGAGGGTGTGAGTGTGCTGCATTGCTTATCTTTTACTGACACACAAACACGACCCGTTAAACTGCAAACCCCCTCTCCCACTGTCTGGGTTGGGTCGTTGGCCTCCTAACTCTCATTAATAATTGTCTCACTGATTTCCCGACCTGCTTTGTATTTCAGAAGCCAGAGAGGGATGAGTGGGCCAGTGGAGTTGAGGCTCTTGAATGTGCCCTGCAGCTTGAGAAGAGTGTGAACCAGTCACTGTTGGACCTGCACAAGCTCTGCTCCGACCACAATGACCCCCATGTGAGTGATGGTTGCAAAGCACTAACATTTGAGAGACCACCAATCCAAAATTCTTAAAATTAAAATAGCTGAAGTATTTTAATGAGGAAATTAGCAGATCCAGCCATCGATCCAGTTAGCTCTTGCATAACCCCCTGCAGTATTAGCCTGTTATAGAATAAAACAATAATACTCAGATTCAGGCACTGAAGACATACACATTGGTTGGACCCCTGCACTCAAGAAACAAAGATAGATGCAAAGTAGCTGCAAATTTTGCTGGTTTCCTTTACTTTTTTTTTTGGTGCAAGATGTGAAAACACCTGTCAGCCTTTGATGTGGCCTATATGGGATTTACAAAGTACATCAGAGTTGTTTTAAAGCAAATGTACAGTTTGCTGACTTTACTTTTTTAAATCAATATAGAGTACATGTTTTCAAATCCACTAGATTTGACATAGCTATAACTCACTTAACGGTTTCAAACTACGCTGATCATACCATCAGAAAAGAATAATCTCAAAAGTGTCAATTCAGATTTGTATGTAACCTTTTGCTTATTTTAATTTCAAAATATTTTATCCGGTAAATAAAAACAAAACAAAGACCATGCAATATTGGGCATTCTTTTAGTGAAATTCAGTGATTGTGTTTCAGCTCCCTAATTCAATTAAACTCTTTCTTTTAGTTGTGTGATTTCATCGAGACACACTATCTGGACGAGCAGGTGAAGTCCATCAAGGAACTGGGAGACTGGGTGACCAACCTGCGCCGCATGGGAGCTCCTCAGAACGGCATGGCAGAGTATCTGTTTGACAAACACACCCTGGGCAAAGAAAGCAGCTAAATCCTTCCGGATCACCGTTTGCAATAGCTTTCCGGATCACCTTTTGCAATAGCTTTCAATATATGTATATTGGTGTCTTGCTTTCACATGTTTTCCACATATGAAGCCATCTGCACCTGCTTGTCATTTAAACATCATATCATGTTGCTATTGCTGATCTCTCCACTTTAGTTACTTCACCCATCCCCAGAGCCGTGCGCTTTACCTACAAAGCCCACATTTCCATATTCCACTTCTCTATTTGCTGTCAGCTATGCTTAAGTCATTAACATGTATTTGCTGTGTTTTATAACAGTGGCTGTTAATCAAACTAAATAAAACGAACCCTCTGGATTCTGATTTGTCTCTATTTTATCTTTTTTCCGTCCAAATGTTAACCGTAGACCATTTGAATGGTTTGAACTCTATCTGGGGAAAAACCACAGAACTCCCTAACTGGCAAATGGGTAGCACGAATGATCTATTTCACTTCCATTACCAGAGAAAACGGAACTAGGCAGTCACAGCTGACACCTTTTGTTAGAATGATTTTACTCAAGTCAGCAAAGTAAGAACTCCTTTATTGCAGTGTCTGCTTTTAATCTTTTCAAATTGCATGTTTTTTTTGTTGTTGTTTTTTAAGCTTAGGCTATTGGTAATGTATTTAAACTGATGGACAGCCAACATTTTGGTAGCTGAAGTAGGGTCCAGAGACTGGTAATTGAGGAAAATAATCACAATGTTTATCTAAACGTGAAGAACATAATTACTGTTTTCCTTAAAAGCCTGTGGTCCCTAAAACAACATACACCATAAATATGTAGCTTGACGTGAAACTAATTATGATAGTTAGCCGTTCATGGCATTAGCAAATTGTCACTTGTCTCTTTTGTGCCCAGTATTTCAAAAATCTGGTTCCAAAGACTAGTTTTAAAAGTTACAGTATGTATGTTTGGATCATCTCCAGGGCAGATTTAATCAGGTGACTTCTAACAGGAAAAACATTTTACAGGAAGTATAAATGTTTGTGGGTAGGACTGACTCACCATCACAAGTTCATTTGTAATCACAGAGGTGTTTTTTCTTAAAGGGATACTGTCTTTTGGTACTAGAGTCAATTCTAGTGGTTTAGAGGAAAGGTTTTGGTCATAATTAACAATCGATTTTGGTACAGGAGAAACATTTATTTTCACTATTTCTACTGCATGCCAAGAAAGTATCTGATTTTGAATCTTTGGCCAACTTCACTGTACTGCACTCTTAACCACTCTGAATTTAAGCATGTTTCCTATTTCGGTTTCACCTAAAAGACACACGTTTTTAATATTTTAATACATGTTATACCTACGTTGTAGTCAAAGTGTGAATCCTATTAGGAAATTTGGCCTATATTCTGCCTATGGTTGTATGCAGAGATGGCAAAACTACTCACTTCCCGTACTCAAGTAAAAGTACAGACATTTGTAATAAAAAAATACTCCAGTAAAAGTAGAAATACTGATTTAATGTATTTACTCAAGTAAAAGTAACAAAGTACAGGCTTGGAAATTTACTTAAAGTATAAAAGTAAAAGTAGCCTTGCAAATGACAACCACTTTTTATGCAAAGCTACCTAGACCACACACATTACTGAGTACATGCTGAGAAACTTTATTGGACATAGGAAAAAAGGCTCTTTAAGTGCTATTGTCTACACTGTAAATGCATGTCTGCCAATGGCCTGAAACATCACGTATATGATTGGGACAGAGACTGGGACTCAAGGTTAACAAGATTGGGACTGAGTAGAAAGATATGAATTAAATTATGATTCTGTGAGAATTCACAGATCCAGTTTCTTTTTTGAAACTGGTGTGTGTGCTCAACTATGGCTTTTAGAAAGAAAATATAGGATAAAATATGAATTACTAAACAGAGAAGTTCCCCATAGACAGAGATGGCAAAAGTACTCACTTCCTGTACTCAAGTAGAAGTACAGATACTTGTGTTAAAAAATACTCTGGTAAAAGTGGAAGTACTGATTTAACTTAAAACTGATTTAACGTAAAAGTAATAATGTACAGGCTTGGAATAAATAAATATAAAAGTAAAAGTAGCTTTGCGGACGACAACCAGTTTTTAGAGTGCAAGCTGAGAAACTACAGTGGACATGGAGAAAAAGGCTCTTTATATGTCATTGGCTACATTTAAAATGGATGTCTGCCAAAAAGCCTACAAAATAACATATATACATACATAATTTATATATATATAGAGAGAGAGAGAGAGAGAGAAAGAGAGAGAGAGAGAGAGAGAGAGAGAGAGAGAGAGAGAGAGAGAGAGAGAGAGAGAGAGAGAGAGAGAGACTGGGACCCCAGGTTAATAAGATTCGGACTGAAGATATTAATTCAGTTGTGATCCTGTGAGTATTCACAGATCCAGTTCCTCTTTTTTTTATCTTCCCCTTAACATTTAAATTAATCTACATGTAGTGTGTGCTCAAATATGGCTTCTGGAAAGAAAATAATGGATAAAATATGAACGACTAAACTGACATTAGTTAAGAAGTTCCCTATATTTTAGAATTACGCAGCACATTGGCCAGGAATCATTCTTGATGCATAGTCCACTATCTCAAACATCTTTCTCAGATAAGTTGTCTTGTAGTGGTGCATAAGTGCAATGTACAGTAGCCTACTGTGTTGACAATTAGACTGAAATCAGAATTGATGACTTAAACAATAACAAATGAAACTTGTTAGTGAGGACTAGACTAGGACTTTATTTAAAGCTGATCTGGTTTCCAACTTGGCCCCAGATGTGTCTGTTGATACAACTTCTCTGTCGATGCTTTATTACAATCAAACAGGACAAACGTGTGTGTGTGTGTGTGTTTCTGCAAATAAATAAATAACATTGTAAAGGCTACAATACACAACCGTGCGCACGGATTCATAATCTTTATAAACGTGAGCAAAGTAGGAAAGATATTCACAGATTCAAACTTCGGGGATTAATTACTTTATAGCGAAATGACATTAAATCACAAATGACCCTGATCTTTCCCGCCGTAGTGAGGTTGACAACGAGCTCCAAACTCATTTTATCAAACCGAGCCGTCCTCCACCCTGGAGAAATAATTACTGGTCTCTATAGCAGCAGCCGGCGGGGCTAGACGTCTATAAACAACACCGACACCAAAATCTATTAATCTAATGATTAAATGAGGTAGTGTTTCCAAACTTCTGTTTTAACAGGAAGAACTGTATTACAAGAGGAAGTTATAATTGAGGTAGTAATATACTGTTTATGGGATATCTTTCCTCTTTTGCTCACGTTTATAAATCCTTGAGCATGGATTGTTATGAATCCTTTGGTCAGCCGACCCCCGGTGGGGTTCTTTTCTTTCAATTCTCCGACATAATTAACAACCTTTGGTTCAAAACTAAAGTAACTAATCAGTTTTGTAAAATGTAAGGAGTAGAAAGTACAGATATTTGTCGTACGGAGTAAAAGTAAAAAGTCGCTACAAAACATAAATAGTAAATTAAAAATATGTGAAAAATCTACTTCCCATCGCTGCCCATAGAGTTACGTAGTACATTCACCAGGAGTCATGCTTGATGTCTATCTCAAACACTTCTCTCAGATAAGGCTGACAATGATCAGGCATGTCTTGCTGCTTGTCTGCCGAATCTCTAGGCTTTGTTTTCTTCATATTTAATCATGTCGCCTTCCACTACGTGCTAACGTTAGCACCATCAAGCCGCAATGGTTCTGTCAAGTCTTGTAGTGGTGCGTTAATTGTAACTTATACCCATCCATTTAGATTAAATTCGGTATTGATTAGGCTACGTGAAAAACAATAACGGTAACTCCACTGAAATGATTGGAAACTAAAGTAACAAGCCAATTTTGTAAAATGTAAGGAGTAGAAAGTACAGATATTCGTTTTAAAATGTAAGGAGTAAAAGTTGGCAAAAATCTACTTGAGTACAGTATTTGTCACTTAGTGACTTCCTATCTCTGGTTGTATGTAGATTCTACTTTTTGTTGAAGTGAAGTGGGGTGAAGACAAGTCATTCTTGTGACTCAAATGAAAATGGACATGCCTTAAACACCACACAATTTATTCCCAAATCAACAGGGAAATCAAGAAGAGACCTGGAAGAACAACTTTGAGGCACGCATGAGAAGATCACAATCTAAGTGCTATAGATCGATATTACAAAATCAACATTTGTTGTCAAACTGACTGTGGAATATACAAATGTGAATTAACAATTAAGAACAATCCTTGTCAGACTGACATGTTCATGCTTCTTCAAGCTCCACCAGCACACCGTCACAGTCTTTGGGATGGAGAAACATCACTGGTTTCCCATGAGCACCTATCCGGGGCTCTGCTGACAGAGTTCTGATGTTCTTTGCTTTCAGGTCTGCTATCGCAGAGTTAATGTTGTCTACCTGCAACCAAGAGGGAATCTGTAAATTCATTTTCTAACTTTTTTAGTCTGATACACTATTATACTAATCTTTACTGAACAGTAAAGAAATGGAGTGCAGAAAATGTAATGTTTTTGCTGTACTGGTGTCCAAAGGATAACAGAGGAATGAGTAGTTTCAGATAAGGTAGACAATGTGGACAACTTATGTAATATTGTTTCTAATACCAGTGGAGTACTGCTTGTACTCACTCAATAAACATTTTCAGTCCTTACACCTTTAGACAAAATTCAAACTATCACAGTGGGAAAAGCACAAGTGTAAATAATAAAATTAGTGATGGCTAAATTCTATTTAGCTACTTTTGTGTCAGGGCCTGGCATCGTTCAAGCTTTTGCACTTACAGTGGATGTAAAAAAAAATTTACATCACAAAAACATGACATAACACGTGGTGTGTAGACTTTTTAAATCCAATGTATGCGTCCACTAAGTGTAATCCCTACGACATGCTATCAATTGTGTCTCACCTCAATACAAATGTGGTGCATTCCTCCAGACTTGTTCTTCTGTAAGAAGCCAGCGATCGGGCTCTTCTCCCCCAGAGGATGGAGCAGCTCCAGCTTGGTGTTGCCGAGCTCAACAAACACCGTGTAGACGCCGTGCTCGGGCAGGGGCACCTTGTCGCTCACTGTGGCCCCCAGCACATCCCGATATAGAGCTGTGGCCTTCTCCATGTCGGGGACAGCGATGGCAATGTGGTTTAGCCTTCCCAGCTTCCACAGTGATCCAGGAATGCCCTGATGGAGGGGTGATGTCGTTGAATGTGCCCTCATGATTGTGAGATGAGAACATCTGGAAAGACCTGCCACTGAATAAACAGGTTACAATATAGTGAGATTAGTTGTAAGAACATGCTTTCTAAAACTGCAAGCTTATTGCACACTGTAGTGACAGCATATACAATTTAATATGTATCAGCTTGTTTTAACAAGTTCAACTGCTGTATGTTGTTAACAGAGGGAACCCAAGACATGTTTTGTTATGGCTGACCACTCCATAAAGTGGAAATATTCTAGCTGTATTTTTGTGCATCAATGTACACACATTTGCTCAAATTCAACCTGACACTTGGTATCTTGGGAATCTTCACTATATTTCAAAATAAAAGTCTGTCGGTTTGAACAAGGTCTGGCTGCCTGCCTAGCATGCGTTTAATTAACCAAGTAAGGTTTATGCAAAAGTTATGCCATTCCTCCTAGTCGAAACAAACCCATGACGCTAACATTAACATCGTGTTTAACTTGGACAGTAACTTAGTGTAACGCAGCTAATGTTCAACAACGCGGCAGTCTCGTTTGAGGTTATGCAATAAAAGAAACCGAGGGCGACCGTACTGATATAAACATGCGTTTGGTAGTTAAATAATTGTTGACACAAACCTACCTGCAACCTTCAGCGCGGCGGACGCCATGTTTGTATCTCGGAACCAAAAAGCAGTGGAAGAGTTTTTCAGCGAGCGTATTTATCTGCGACACAGACGGTTACACATGTGAGGAAAAAGATGGCTAGTGGAGCTGTGAGGAGCGTGCTGGAGGAGTGTTTAAAGAAAATAAATGTCAACACAGCACAGCCAGATAACTTTCTTAGGCAAGTGTTTGCTGTCTGTATTTTTGTGTTGTTGAAAAAGCTGTTAAATGTTGTTTACGCATGTTTGAAGAGACGAGTTAGAACTAGCTGACCTGGAGCTAAAGCTAACTGCATGCACTTCTAGCGTCAGCACCGTGTTTCTTGGAGGGTATTTATTATTTACCAAATCGCTTTTTTAACTTCTATGATATGATGACTGCATGTATTTAGACTTATGACTTGTGCGGAAACCAAATTACCATGTGGTATCTTTTCTGGGCCTAGATGTAGTGGAACAAGCAGTCAAAACACAATGACAACAAAAAAGTGGGGTTTATTTTTCAATTTAAGTTATTGGGCCCTTAAACAAGGTTATCAAATCATAACTTCACTGAAAAAGACGACATGTTAACTCAAATATAACTCCCACAATCGCAGAAATCTCAACTATCCTGCATCTACACTTCCTTTCTCTTAGTTTACTACATTTTAATCATGTTTGAAATAAGGGGACAGCTGGCCCCTAATATATTAACAGTTGTGAAATAGTGGAAGAAACAAGTAAAATATAATCAAATGCAGCACGTTAGGGGATGATGTGATCGTGATATTGCTAGAACAACAACAATCTCCTCTGGTAGTGTAACCAAAGAAGAACAAAATCTAAATATCAAAATTCTTTTAAGATGCATGACTTGAGGAGTCATATTTTTTTTTTATTATTTTTTTTATTATTTTATTTTTTATTTATTCACAACATTTGATGTTTATCGAGTTTCACAAACCTTACAGATAACTCTGATATAACAGCGTAATGTAGGATGAGACACACTGTGCCTGAACTCAAAGACATTTAAATAAGCAAAACAGAACTGCCAAAGAGCAAAACAGTTTTGGAAGTTAAAATATCCTAATTGGTGGTAAGACACTTATTCGCACATCTGTGTGTCAATTGCTCCTAATGCTTAATATGGGTTAAATGCAGAGATTGAATTTCACTACATTGTATTCTATGTTTGTGATGAATAATAATGTTTCTTCTTACACCATCTTAATTTCAACAATACACCATACTTGCCATACTGATGTGCTGTATGTTTTCACCTTTTTAGCCGTCAAGATGGAGTGGCAGCAGACTTTACCTCTCTCACTAAGACCCTGTATGACCTCCACAAAGCTGAGGAGCCTGCAGATTCTAAAGGCAGCCCATTGGCTCAACTGGTGGTGGAAAACTTTGATGAAGAGCAGATCTGGCAGGAGCTGGAGCTGCAGAACAACGCCGTACTAGAACATTTTAAAAATGTAGCTGATGAGGCTTTGTCAGATGAGATGTTAACACTGCTGGTAGAGGAGGAAGAAGTAGAGACTGATGATGCAGAAGAAGAAGAAGAAGAAGAAGAAGAGGAGGAGGAACTATCTAGGCAGTCTAAGAAAATGGCTTTCGAGGCTGAGGATGGGGCAGGAGCTTACACAGATGAGGACTCAGATTTAGATTTTGATGTGGATGCTCTGGAAAAGCGAGAGAAACAGAAGAAGGAGATTGGAAGGAAATGCTCCAAAACAAAGGTGGTTCCCTCTGAGGTAGATGATACGTTTTTCAAACTGTCAGAGATGGAGTCATTTCTTGATGATATGGACAAGCGAGAAGGAAAGGAGGATGAGAACGAAGATGAGCTAGACTATTTTCAGGACATGCCCTCTGATGAGGACGACGATCTTGACTTAGATCAAGTACTTTCTACCAAAAAACTAAAGAAAAACACAGTATGTATTGTATCACTTGTTCTCACATATTTTATTGTGTTATAATGGAATAAAATGTATTGATTAGTGTTTAAATTGACAGGTAAAGAGTTCCAGGAACCTAAAGTACAAGGACTTCTTTGATGCTGTGGAGAGTGAACCAGCTAAAGCAGATGATGAGGATGACAGCATGGATGAAAGCCAGGAAGAAGGTGATGAAGAAATAGATGGCGAGGAAGATGATTATGATGGTGAAGAGGAAGGCAGCGATGAGTAAGTGTGATTTTATTTAGTGCGTATCATTATGTGTGGGAGAAGCATGTGTGGTTGATTCCAGCATATTTGTGTTTGCCAGGGATGAAAAGACCAAAGCATCTAATAAGAAAGTGACCTTTAATCTCTCTGGAGACGAGGACAGTGAGGGAGAGGACATGGAGGACATTTTCGGAGGAAAAACCCCAAGCTCAGCAAAGTCTAAATTAAAGTCATCATTTGAGAAACGCCAAGAAAAGGTAATCAGGTTTCAAGTGTTTCTAATCTGATTTGCCAGTCTGTGGGGCTTAAATGTAGCACCAGAGTCCTAATTAGTTGTTTTAGACCATAAAGTTATTAATGCAACAGTGCTGCTTGTAGGGCTGGGCATTGTGCTAAACATAATATCCGTTTCAATACTATAACAATACTTTATTCTTCTGATTGAGGAATTTCCCCCCAAAAATTCTGTGTAACAATTAGGCCAAACGTCCTTAATGCACCAGTGTTTAATTTGGTTTTACGGAATAAAATGCTAAATGAGTGCTTCAATCAGGAAATATTTAACTACAAAAGTAACCATGACGCTTATTCAGACATGAGGCCAACATGTTGGCTAACTCCAAGATTTACGTGACAGGCTGCATGTCTGAAAGAGCCTGAGAATCCTTTAAAACCATGGATCTGTTCTTCAAAGTGGACTTCCTGGTTTATGTTTCATGTCTTAACGGTACCTGAGGCAACAAGCTCCTATCAATGCAACTCCTTATGTTTTAGCAAAGGGCTGATTTTGTTCAGAATTTTTTTTTTTTCATCTTAAGATGTCAGAGAAGATCGACGAGTTGGAGAAAGCAGCTCTCGCGGAAAAGCCCTGGCAGTTGTCCGGAGAGGTGACGGCACAGACTCGTCCAGAGAACAGCATGCTGGAGGAACATGTGGAGTTTGAGCAGACATCCAGGATGGGTGGGTGACTTTGTGTGTTGCATTCTCATGTTGGCAACTGACTGTATGTTATTTTGGATTTATACATATCGTTACACCAGCCTTATGTTTGTTATTTAATAAAGGTTATTAAAATGGCTTTTCTGTGTGCTATTTTAAATCAGACAACAACAATTTATCTTTGCTGTTTTAGCCCCTAGTATCACAGAGGAAACCACGCTACAGCTTGAAGACATCATCAAACAGAGAATTAAAGACCAGGTTAGTCACAATAGCTTGTCTTTACATTGTATGAAAAATAAGAAAGAAAAGGTTTTTCCTTTTGTTGCCTGATTATAACCCAGTGCCTCTGACTTGTGATTTTGTAAGGCGTTTGATGATGTGGTCCGCAAGGAGAAACCCAAAGAGGAGGTATTTGAGTACAAGAAGAGGCTAACGTTGGACCATGAGAAAAGCAAACAGAGTCTAGCAGAAGTCTATGAGCAGGAATACCTCAAGCAGAATCAGGTTTGTCTTTTACATTTATCTTATTTTTACTAATACATCAATGTATATGAACCTGCATCATCATTCCTTTTGCATTTATTTTCAAAAATTCAGCAAAAGACAGAGGAGGAGAACCCATCCCATGTAGAAATTCAGAAGCTCATGGACACACTCTTCCTCAAGTTGGATGCTCTCTCCAACTTCCACTTCACACCTAAACCAGTAAGTTTAACCCCCTGACATCACGAACGTGCCAAAAATCCTGACAAATTATTGAGTGTGACTGCATCTGAAACCTGTAGAAGTTAGTGTCAACACTCAGAAATTACAGGCTTATTTAGCAAAAATGTATTGTGTAGGGTTTTTACCCTAGATCTAAGTCTGGTTAGTGATATATTCAATTTAATTTGTGATTCTTAATGCATTAGATGTTTTGAGACATACGTAAACATATATCAATGCCATCCCCTCAAAAAACATGTCTGTAAATGAAGCCAATGCATAAAGTGAAATAGAAATACAATAAGGCAATTCAATATTTTAACAGATCTTTGAGAAAAGCTGCAGTTATTGAAGTACTCATTAATGTTTCCCTTTGTCCACAGCCTGTTCCCGAGGTCAAAGTGGTGTCTAACCTGCCAACCATCACAATGGAAGAGGTGGCTCCAGTTAGCGCTAGTGATGCCGTGCTGCTCGCACCAGAAGAAGTCAAGGTTTGTCATCTTTCCATTTTTAAAAATGTATTTATATCATGGTACATTTAGTTAAGGTGTGTCTAACAATGATCTTCTCTAACCAAAGGAGAAGAACAAAGCAGGAGATGTTCTGGGTGATACTGAGAAGACGTCAACAGACAAGAAGCGTGACAGGCGCCACAAGAAGATAGTGAAGCGTCTAAAGATCAAGGAGAAAGAAATAAGACAGAAACTTAAAGAGGCCAGTAAAACTGGCGAGAACAAAAGGCCATCCAAGGTTGATGTCACAGAAAACCTGAAAAAACTCACAAAAGGAGGCAAAGCCACGATATTGAAGGTGAGTGTTTTTGCTCATGTTCTTAAACGCTTTGCTTAGGACGGTATAGAGTCAGTGTCTGTATTTGTCACACACCTTAGAGTAGAAAATCAGCCTGCTAAAAATATATATATTTTATAACTTCTACTATTTTATAACTTCTAGAATTTGCCTCTGCCCCAGTTGAGTCATGTGTCTGATGATGTAGACCGTGTGCGTGTGTGTGTTTTTCTTTCTTCGAAGTCAACATCTGTGAATTTTATTTACATAATGATGTTGAAAATAGACAGATTGAATCCAGTAGTAGAAAGTAACCAACTATATTTACTTAAGTACTTTACCTGTTTTTTTAGGTACTTTTTTCACTTTTATTTACAGCATTTCCATTTTATGCCACTTTATACTCAATACTTTACAACATTTCAGAAGAAATATTGTACTTTTTACTGCACCTCATGTGAAAGCTATAGTCACTAGCTACTTTATTGACAAACATTTTACACACAGAACTTATGAACACTATGAAATATGATGCATGCACACATCAAACTACTCTAAAGTATATAAAATAATTCAAATTGGCTGCCTCTCAACAAGCAACAACATTAAAATCTTGTTTTACACACATCTGTAATAATTATCACATGACATGACATGTAGTGGTATATCACTAAGGCCTCGTGCAGACTGCCTGTGTCGGCCCTCCTCTGTGAATGCCCTGTGATAGAAGCTAATTATCTGTATAACAAATTTTTGAACTTTAAAAACTTAGCTAAAATACTTTTTACATGGTGGACTTTACATGTTACAGAGTACTCTCACATTGTAGTGTTGATACTTGGTTACTTATGTGTTGGTAGCATGTATCTGCTTCCACTACCCAGGCACGACTCACCTTCTAATGCCAATACAACCATTACATTGATTCTTAGATAATAAATTAAACTATGTAGGTTCCTGAGATGATCCAACTAACACAGTGTTTCTCTCTTCTCAGGACGAAGGGAAGGACAAGGCTCTGCGGTCCTCTCAAGCCTTCTTCTCCGAACTGCAGGACCAGGTTAAAAGTCAGATCAAAAGTGCAAAGGACCAGTCATCAAAGAAGAAGAAACACAAAGAGATTTCTGTCAGCAAACTCAAGTTATAACAACTGTGAGGGTTTGCTATGGAAGATCGTTTTTATTGTAAAGATTCTTTTTTTATTAGGGAAAAAAAGCTGATATATATTAAATCTCGCAATGCCCTGTTAAACGTTTCCATTTTCCTTTTAAATAAATCAAATGCCCAGATGTATTTGTTAGGCAGTGGGTAGAGCATTTTCAACTAATAATAAATGTTTCGCATTAAAATATTAGAGCACTTTCCTTTTGTGAAATTGTGCGTGCATGTGACTATAAATTATAGCCACAGAACATCAAAGATACTGAAATACTAAGTTGTGTGAAATCAAGGTGTATGAGCAATAATCTTGCCTTGGTCAGACAAGCAAATGTATCAGATACATAAATTAATTATACAAGTAGAATGAAAAGTGCACATAGTGAAGAATGGTTTCTTTCAATGTGTAACATTAACTAACTACAAGTAAGGGAAGAGTTTTAAGATACATACTTTACAAAGGAAAAGAAAAAAGTGAAATGAATTCCACAGTAAAAAGTTCTCAAAGACGATACATTTTTAGGATAAGATTTGACATATGTAACAATCGGTTGAAAAGATATTTTCAATCTGACTGTAAAATTCCTACAAGAACCAACATTTTTCTTATAAAGGGCATACAAATTATTTTATGAATTTTTAAAATTCCTTTCGGAGTTTTTGAAATGTAGGGGACCTCACTCTTTTTGATGTGAGTGACGTCAGATTTACGCCTCAGAGTTTTATTTTATGGTTTTTAGGTATTATATTTGATTATTACAGACAAAGTACCATATAAGCAGCATTTAAAGCAGCTAGTGGAGGTGGAGCTAATTTTATACTTCTGGGTAGTTTATCTCATGTTTATCTTTAGAGAGTGTGTTTCTATGTAAAATGTTACTCTTTTTTTTTTTTTTGCTTGTGTAATTTGTAGGTAACCATCTTGTGCAATACAACATGTCATAGTTTTCTCTGAAATATAATAACGTAAAAGTAAAAAAAAAAAACTACTTTAAGTTGTAAGTAGTGACGGGTTTCTATTTAAAAATAAATCTCACTGGTGGACTCCTGTTTGACAGAAAGTGTTAAGACCACGCCCCCTTAAGGTAAATTCCCATGATGTCACCATAGACTGTATGGATGTCACTAAAGATCATTACGGAAGTGAACCGGGCGACGAAACAGACAGAAACCCAAACAAGTTGGTGTACGTTTCACTGGTATTTACAGGTAAGTAAAAGAAACTGTTTATTAACAGGTAATCGCTTTAAAATTGTACCATTCTTCAAACTAGCTGAAGTGGGTTCAGTTTGTTCATCAGTTTGTTTTGACTTCTAGCGTTAGAAGCTAGGTAACGTTAGCTAACGTTAGTTAGCGCGAGGGATGACAGAACAGACTGCTAACAAAGCAAAGGCTAGCTAGCTAAAAGTCAGGGCAGCAACACAGACACTGAGTTTGGTTTCTAAACGTTTAACGTATATTATCGTGTGGTTTGGTGAAGAAATGAAAAACCGAGAAATTAAATAGCTAGCTACCTAGCTAGATAAGATAATAACGTTAGGTAGCCGCGTCAGCTGTCGGTCGGGTCAGGCTAAGGCTAACCAATTTGAGCTTTCAAACGTTTAATGGTGCCTAAAGTGTTCGCGTGTGTTGTATTTGTTATGAGTAGCTAAATCTGCGAAGTCATTCTGTTGTGATGGGTTGGTCATGCTCACATGATCAAGTGATTCACTGGATCCGTGGTGGAGTCGAGGTTAATGGACTAGTTATGTAGGTTGGTTTTGGTTGTATGCTTCCTGTATGTATGGATTCTGCTCCTCTCATGCTCTCCTGTTTGTAGATTGTCTATCATCATGCTGGGAGGAGGATTTAAAGCAGAGAGGCTGAGAGTCAACCTCCGGCTGGTCATTAACAGACTCAAACTCCTTGAGAAAAAGAAAAGTAAGTATTGGGCACAACAAAAACCCTGGTACTACTCTTACAGTTGATGATGTGAAATAAGTGGGTTCTTGTTCCATTTTTTTCTGTTTCTCCCAACGAATGACAGTTTACCTTTTCTCACTTCCATTCACACATTTTAATTGAAGCTGAGCTTGCTCAAAAAGCAAGAAAAGAGATTGCAGATTACCTGTCATCAGGTAAGGATGAGCGGGCACGAATCCGTGTGGAGCACATTATCAGAGAAGACTATATGGTGGAAGCCATGGAGATCCTGGAGCTCTACTGTGACCTCTTGCTGACTCGCTTTGGTCTCATTCAGTCCATGAAGTAAGTAACTTGGCCAACGAGCCAATTACCTATATGTACAATGTACATGAATTGACTATGGGGAATGTGGGGGTTTCACTTTGCAATTAACTTTATCTCTGGCTGTCATCATGGCCTTTTCTTTTTAACCCCGTTTCTGTTTCTTCACTCAGGGAACTGGACCCAGGCTTACAGGAGGCAGTGTCCACTCTCATCTGGGCAGCTCCTCGCCTCCAGGCAGAGGTGTCTGAACTAAGAACTGTAAGTACCGTCTAGATATAACATAGCACTGATGGCATTTACAACCATATTGAACAAGTTCTGTCCATTTATTTTTTAATCTGTTACTCTTGACAGTTTTATTTTAAAATGTTTCTATCAGGTATCTGAGCAGCTATGTGCAAAATATAGCAAGGAGTACGGCAAGCTGTGCAGGACAAACCAGATCGGCACAGTCAATGATAGGGTAGGCAATTTATATGCTGACCGACTGTCCAAGAATGCAGGAACCTTTTAGCCTAGTAATGTTTTAGCTGCATCTAATCAAATATCTGATGTGTTTATAGCTGATGCATAAACTGGGCGTGGAGGCCCCTCCCAAGATCTTGGTGGAGCGCTACCTGATAGAGATCGCCAAGAACTACAATGTGCCATATGAACCTGACGCTATGGTCCGGGTAAGACTTCAAAGAATTTGTTTTCACTCACTATGAAGGATGAAGTCATGCATTGTGTTTATTTACCCACTTATCCACCCCTGTCTCCGGACAGCCCGAGGTGTCTCTCGGAGAGGATGCAAACCTGATTGACGTGGACAATGACAAGAAGTCTGGAAGAGGAGGAGGAGGAGGGGGTGGTGGAGGTTTCACTGCTCCCAATGCAGCTATGCCTATGCCCATGTCCATGCCTATGCCCATGCATATGCCCATGCCAACAGCTTTCAACTATCCACCTCCCAAAGGAGCGGTAAGAGTTCATTTTCATTTCATAGGAGTAAGCTACATGAATGAAATCTTAAATCACAGTATATAGTCATATGTACCAACCATGGACTGCAATTACTTTTGCCAAAATGAATGGGATGTATAATATTGTCTTGATAATTATTATAAATCCTTAAACAGAGTTAGAAACAAACATTTACTTTAATGATTTGAAACCTGTGTTTAAAATACAACAACCTCTTTTAAAAAGATGGTCATTATTTGAGGTTTTGCCACATTCTTAACTATGGAAAGTTCCCCCATATGACCAAAAAAGGACTTTGGCTACCATCCCACCATGACAGAGGTTATTGGAATTTTGTTTGTGGTGCTCAAAGCATCCAAAAATTCCTTTTTTTTCTTTTAAAACTGAACAGCAACATGTGTTTTCATTATCAATGTCTTGGTTCATAGGCATTGATTTCGGTGGGGACGGTGAGTACACGTACACATCAGATTTAGTCACAATTCAGTTTTTGAAAACATTACAGGACAGTGTCTTTAAAAACATGACCTGCGCAAAAAAAAAAAAAGGAACGCGTCATTGTACCCGGCACTTCCGGAAATGCACTTCCAAATGCGTCTCTGTCCCCAGAACATCCCAAACCAAACTGACGCTCATGTCCTGGTTACTCAAAGAAGTCTACAGAGATGTTACCTTGGCCAGTTTAGGAATTTTCTCTTGAAACTGTTTCTAACTAAAACTGCCAGAAATGAGGTCTATAGAGGATCTTTAGTGATTTATTTTTTGAATTTTTTATTTGAATAAACAAAATATGGCCCTTTTTATTGCAGAGTAAAGTTAAAATGTTGCCCCATTTCTAAGCAGTTAGTCCTTCTCAGCCATGGCTGATTATTGCGTTGAAGATGGTTATTGTGAAGATATGACCGTGTGTCGATGTGAGAAAGATGTAGTTTTACCAGCGATGATGGCATCCAAAATGTGATGTATGATCTCAAAACAATTGTACTTTCTTATCCTAAAATAGATGAGAATGATGGTTTTACAGTAGTCAACTGCCTCCCTCTGACTTGTACCTGACTGTTGTTTTCCTCCAGGAACCGTATAATGCGCCAGTTGGAACCTACAATGACTTTCAGCACCCCATGGGAGGCGGGCTGCCCCCTCAGCTGCCCTCTTGTCCCCCCACATACGAGTCTGTAAGTGACTGAACTCTTCCCATCCATGCCCCATTCCTGTTCCCACAGATGGACAGACGGACAGGGCAGGGCACCACTCAGGGAAGAGCAGTTCATTTAACATGCTTGCAGTTTTGCCTGTTTTCTACTTATTTATACTATATCTCAGAGTAGGCCCAATATAAAGTAAGCATGGATCGTTAATACTTACACTAACTACTAACTTTGACTTGATCAATTGCTCTGAGTGGGATTATAATAGTGACAGCTGAGGCTAGAAAAAAAATCCTCTGTTGTTTTCCCTTTTATTTTATTTTGTTACTGTTTGTCTTTTCTTCTGTATCGTTGAATTAAATTGTTATTTCTTTCTAAACACTAACAAATATAATATTTATTTTATTTCAGTATGAAGGTTGCACAATCTCTTACAAGTTTTCTGTGTTTCAGATTGATGACCTAACTGAAAAACCTTTTGTTCCTTCGCAGGCCGTAGGTGAGTTCTGCCAACAGTTAAAGTTTAAGGTTGCCTGTATTCTATATTTCTGTTAGTGTCAGAAATAACCCTATTTAGGGTTAAATTGAGCTGAAGACCTGTAAAAATGCCTTTGTATTTAAAAAATTAAAAATGTTCCATTAACAGGTGTTCACTGTAGTTTTTTAGCAGATGTTATCCAAACAAGAGTAGAGAGTGTATATGTTGGGAACGTCGTGGTATTGATTTACAGTGCCATTGTTGCTGATGTGTTTTTAAAGGTTTTTGTACAACAATGGAGGTTTGTTTCAGAGAGGCATCCCAGGCAATACTATTCTATAAAATTCATTGTTGGTCTGTCTTTTTATAGGATATGATGAAGTAGAACACTATAGGATCTCACTAGATTCATTTTTGAAATAGTATTAACATTATCCCTCTTCTGTGTAAGCATTTGTCCATTCCTATATTTACATTTCCTGTTGAGTAGTAGTATAGATAGTTCTGCTATTCTGACTTTCCAGTATGTGCTGGTTACATTCTCACACAAAGTAATTATCATTGCCTGTTGGAAAATCACCACAGGTAGTTTTTTTGCTGTTGTAGGAACTGCCAGATAAACCGCTGCATAAATTGGATTAAATACCATATATTACTCTCCAGGTCCTGGCCCTTCATCTCAGCTATTTGACAACAACGCTCTCCCAGAACTCCCCTCTGTTCCCGACACACTCCCCACGTCCTCCTTCGGCAGAAACACCACAAGTTCGGATGACATTGATTTTGACGACTTAACAAGGCGGTTCGAGGAGCTGAAGAAGAAGACCTAATTGATATCACTGGTCTAGACACACACACACACAAACACACACAGGCCTGTGCCATCAACTACACAGTTCAGAGGCTATGAATCAGATTTGGATAGTACTCCACCTTCCATGGTGAAGTAATCTTAAATAGATATTAAACAAATATGGATTGTTACCTCATTTGTATAAATATGACCTTGTCAATTCACAGAATTCTCATTTCAGTTGGCAGTACCAGTGACCTCCACATGTTTTAATTTTTTTCTACAGGGCACATAATATATATTCTTACATGAAATCATGTGGACGTTGGCCACTGTTCACTCTTCATTTAAGGTCACACTGACTTTTAACATTTCCAATTTGTCTGTGTGATCTACTATTTAACCTAACTTAGATTGTAACTTTTGGGGGACTTTTTGGGTCTGACAAATATTTACAGTACATGCCTTGATTTTTACTTTGCACATGCCGTGTTGCTGCGATCTTTACCACTGTCGATCCGATCTGTCTCAGACTAGTCAAACAAGCCCAACTGGCTTCCCCAGTTTCAGTCACTCACTGTAACAAAGGCTAGAGTGTTTCTGAGCTAAGGGCACAATACACAACTATTTTCTTTGCATAAAGGTATAGAGACTGATGGAAGCCATATTTTCAGTGTATTGCACTGTCATGCAGTTATGTCACTGTGGAAAGGATGTTTTAAAACACTCCCTCTCTTCAAGGTTTATTTATGCTAGAAAAAGCGGTGTATGAGCTCTTCAGGCAAAGCTCAGGAGGACACATGTCAAACCTGTTACAGGGGTACAATGTATGGAAATCTGTAATATAATGATATATAGACCCATTTACACGAATGATTAAACGGTAAAGCAAAAGAGTTTGGTAGTAGGGAGTTATTGTTCAATATTTGACAAATCTTTTTTTTTTTTTTAAACAGTATCTCCAAATAATTGGTTTTTTTTTTCCCCTTTGAATGTCAGTCTTTTCAAATACATGCACCCTTGTATTGTTAAAGTACTTTATTTACAAGCAAAATGTGTGCAGACATGAGCAACAACACAGAAAACTACTTTGATGTAATATACTGTAAATTCTGACCCTAGAGGTGATTGTGTGTGCATGTGTCTTAGTTTGTATGTGCAACACTGCATTTGCCTTAGTCACCATTTCTCATCGGATGCCTTGCCAGTCTGTATTAGGACTATGCATTTGTTGTCCATCAAGACTGGATACATGTTACCTGTATTGATTCTCAGTTGATAGATTAGACTTTGCTTTTTTAGCTTAGCCCAAAGTTGAAATTTGGTGGTAAAAACACCTGTACTGGCAATAGAGGTTGATGTTTCTGTTTCTTCTGGAGAAATGGGAGTGACAAGGTTTTGTTGTCATACAGACGTGACGCGTTGCTGCAACCTAACTCCACCCAGCTCTGCTTGCATGGCAAATGGACGATGGCCTTGAAAACGTGATTCAGCAATCTCTGGAAAGCAAATTAAAAAGCTTTCCAGCTAGGTGATAGACTTAGTTTATTGATAGGTTTTACATGTGTTGGATTAAGTAGAGCAAGATTGTTAACACTACAGAACTGTGATCTGCTCACTGTCTTTTCTATGTTGGATTGTTCTTTCATGAGACATTGAGACAAAATGGTGTCTTGTTGCTAAAAAAATTTTTTTTTCCACTGTATACTAAAACAAAACTTTAATAAAAGATTATTTGGAACTGGAAGATGTTAAGATTTTTTTTTTTTTTTTTTACATTATCTCATTACAACTCTTCCTCTGCTTTACAATTCTGTAATGTGGAATGGTAACCAGCAGAGGTCCTTAGTGTAAAGTGAAATTATTCACTATGTTAAAATATTGATTAGCAGTGACCCACAACAAGCCTCTAGTTATAGATGAAGTGGATTATGTATTGTTGATGTTTAGTTTTTATTTTAAATTTCAGATCCGATTCTGTTTACTTTCTTCATGGATCCTAATAACTGTCTTGACAACCCTACATCATATTGAGACACATTCTACCTGCTGACCTCTAACTGTATGAAGATAAACTCAGACTTAACCATTTCTTTAAGAGGACACAAGTAAGGGCTGCTGGGAATGTGGTCATAGTGGCAACTGTTAGCATTCAGACTATTACCTATTAACATTTGGAGATAGATAAATAGCTTGAAAGGTGAGATTAATCTGCAGTTCTGTTGAGACTGTAGAGGTCATTGCATATTGGAAATTTTTTTAGACATAGTCTTTTTTTGTGGACTCTTCATTAGTCTTACAATCAGTATTAAATGTCTGTAAAAAGACAAGTCACTGTCTGATCGAGAAGAGAGTACATTTTACTCAATGCAATTATAATGGTGGTTCAAATACTGACGGTTGGGCGGGAGGACTCAAAGTCTAGTGTTTGGTAGTCTATATCCATAACATATGTGTGTATTAAACCTACACAGGAACAAGAGACGGCTGTTAAGGAAGGGATAATGTAGAGCGAGGAGGTCGTTATAGCAAATACAACCCGGACAGGGTAATCAGGACCCTGACGCGAAGCCGATGTAAAATTTATAAACATGTACAGTATATTTAAAATACATTATTTGGGTTGACTTGTTAATGTTTAAAAGGGGATCATGACTTAAATTAAGAATTTCAACATGTTATTTCCATGGCCTAGAAAAAGCTTAATTGATATTTGTGAACATGAGCTACTCTCTCTTAGAGCTAGAAGCCAGAGAAGTAAGTATTTGTGATGTCCTCAAGCATAAAGTCTGGAGCTGCTTTATACACAATGAAGGAGAGCATAATTGAGAGAATATTTTTTTGGACCTATAGCATGTTTGTTTTCTTTTTTACCCAAATGAGCATTATTCTATTGTTCCCATTTCTAAAACAGAAAGTGTACCCATACAAAGAACATTCCCCTCTCAGTACTTTGTATGTTGGGGTGGCAGTATCTCAGTCCATAGGGAGTTGGGTTGGGAACCGGAGGGTCACTGGTTCAAATCCCCGTATGAACCCAAAAAGTTGGGAGCGTGGATTGGTGGCTGGAGAGATGCCAGTTCACCTCCTGGGCACTGCCAGGTGCCCTTGAGCAAGGCACCGTACCCCCCGACCGCTCAGGGCGCTGGTTCAGCTGGCAGCCCACTCACTCTGACATCAGTGCATGTATAGGTCCTGAGCATGTGTGTATATTTCAGGCCTGTGTGTGAGTACTAACAAAAGTGTGTACACAGAGTGTAGTGCAGTAATTTCCCCATTGGGGACTAATAAACAAATTATCTTATGTGTCATCTATAACATCTTTCCCAATTCATTGTCTATGGAGCCGTTTCATAAATCATACTTGACGGCATTACAAATTTGATCTTTAGCACATACTTAGGATTTGGGAGAGAACGGTTCATGTTCACTAAGATTTTTGGACTGTCATAGACCATAGGAATAACATGTATGGAAATAATGGTCATGGTTCCCCTTTAAGCATCACAATGTCACATAGCTGAGCTAATGAGTTTTGCAGCTTTTCTTTACTAACAAACTACTGGCATTCATTATTAGCTTAGAATAAACAGCGGTATGACATCAAACCATTCTTTTTATTCGGTGAAGGTGTGTATCAGCCAATTACTTTGACATGAATGTGGGTTGAGCGACTCTACTGGAGTGCTGTAAAGAAAAATTATACAACATGCACCCAAAAGGTACTAAACAGAATGTACAGCTACTGATGCTGAAGCTCGGTTTATCTGAAAGGTTATCAGGAAAAACAACATATGTTGAATTAGTAGTCTCATTCTTTCTCCCATTATATGGTATATTTAGGTAAGGTAATGGTTTTATTTTTGATCTTTAAAAATCCCTATATATTTATCATGTAATTCATTATAGATGCATACAGATATATTCTTTATATAATAATAATAGTGACAGTGAGGCACAAAACATTGATTTTGACAGTTTACAGATTCATCAGCTACTGTGTGTCTTCAGTTCTTTCAGTTATAAGTCACCAATGGATTAAATGCATTAGGATATTAAATAATAAAGACAATATAGATCTGTTTGTTCAAGTTCTCACAAACAATACATACAATTAATGAAAAAATAAATAAATAAGTGATTAAACAAAGCACAGGATGTCTAAGACAAGGCATTAAAGCATCTCTACACACGCTTGTATTCCCAAACCAAAAGCATAAACTTTAATGTCATTCTGCTACATCAATCATTCAACAGGACAGGCTGAACTGCATAAAAGTAGGCTTGTAAGACGAAAATTCATGACATGCACCTTCAGCATGTATTACAGTGACACGAAGCTTAAAAAAGTGGTTAATTAATAATCAGCTCCCACTTGTCAAATATATTACATTAAAGCACCTTCTCACTCTTCTAAAAGCTGTAATACAATGTTACATCTAGTCAGTGGGCTGTGGCTGATGTCTTTGAATGACGACCATAAACATTTTTTTAAGTTGATATTGTAGATTGTGTACATACTTTTTATAAAGTATATCTGAAAGACATTCAATAATTCTAGCAGGGCTTCTATTCCATGACTTGTTAATTGTGTTTACTTTATTGATTTATTGAAGACCGTTTACTCTCAAAATACCTCAAAGAACTCATGATAGGTCTTACAGTTTTTTATATCTAAAGGTGCTTCAATGTCTCTTAAAGCTCTAAATGGAGTCTACTGATGTTGTATGTTGACATTAATTGAAGTAAAGCAACCAGAGATTTTCTTTACATACACATCATCAAGGATAATAAACTACTTGGAAAAAGCAACACTTTGATATGCTAGAACAACAGTTATTTAATTACTCATTTGCTCTAACTCCCATTTCCGGCTTTGGAAATTCTGCATGTGTATATATATATATATATATATATATATATATATATATATATATATATATATATATATATATATATATATATATATATATATATCCAGACAGTTATAACTAATAATAAGTGCAAAAGAGTGTTGAAGACGTGAGGATGAGGGTGCCATGGATCGCAGCCCGCCTGTTGGAGAAGACAGCTTATCCGGCTAAATACAGCTTTCTCACAGTGTGTCCCTGCCAGAGTACCGTCTACACTTGTCTTGTTGCTCTGTTAAATAGACAAGAAGTGCAGTAAGACTCTCAGTACTTTACTGCTCTTTAACTGAAGGAAGAATGCACTGATACACTTAAGGAAAAAAAATCACTCGGGAGAAGCAAGAAACTAAAAGGGTCAGTAGTTTATATTTGTCAAAGCAAATATTTTTACTATTTCATATGCATCATTACATCAGAGCTCTCTGCAGTCAACCTGAAACAAAATGGAATGTATACCTCTGTCTGCTTAATGAATTATGAATTCAATATTGTTTCTCTTATCATGGCAACCGCACTTTAAAATGCCTTTATTTTGACGCCATTTTACTTACTCAGTCTACCATATTTTTATTGTCTATTGCTTGCCTGTATTTCTTGTGTGCTTACTTGTTTGTGTGTTATTGTTTTTTGCTGTTATTGAAAAATGCTGCTACTGTAACAACAAAATTTCCCCGTCGTGGGATGAATAGAGTATAATCTAATCTAATCTAATCGAATAGGTGGTTTGGATTTAACAAGTTATATAATAAAGGAAATTGACGGGCTTTTTCAAATCTTGCAATCCGGCATCTCACATTTTATCATAAAAGGCAGTATATCTACTCTGGAGTGATTGCTAGTTTATAAAATTTTAGTTGTCACAGATATTATATATTTACTCTATTATGAAAGTTTTAGTTTTGAGTGACAAGACTGTAAGAAGTTTGTTAAAGCGAATAAAATGTATTGGAGCTACTCAATTATTCCCCTTAGGTTTACAGTGTTATTTAAATATTATTATAATTCTGGAAAAGCTGTTAAACTGGTATTAACTAAAATGTAATCCACTTGAGGGCAGCAGAAACAAACTGTGAAAAGAACATTGACATATAACTTTTAAGCTGTCATGGAAAAATGTTTTAGCAACGTGTTACATTTGCGTATTTACACATACAGCAGACCTGGAGCAACTTAATTGAATGTAAGTCTATTATTTATTCTGTTTTAGCTCGGTTTTTGGTCTTCACCAACTCCTCAGGTAAAAACGTGGTTCTTTAACAGATAAATGCTCCAATATGTTCACCAGCTAGTTGCTAATTCTGCTGTTTGGTGCTGAGCCGGTCGCGTACAGTGGGTTACGTTACCTGTTATATTCGTAAATAACACTTTGAGAGGGAACAGAAACAATTTAACTTTGGGCTGTAAAACCAAACCAAATGCATTAAAAGACAACAACAAGAGCCGAGCGGAACTACAGAGGTGGGTGTTAATTCTCTGTTGGTTTGTTACCTACAGTACTCAGTTGATGCTTTGTTAATGTAAAATATTGATTGTTCCAGCTTTAAGGATAATTAAAAACAGATCTAAGTACTAAACATTGCAGGTATCAGATGAATACTGACAATAAAGACAAAGAAAAGATATACATAATGCATGACACATTGTAGCAGACATGACATTTTTGAACACAGCACTTATTACACAGTATTTCACCAACAGCACCTGTTCTGGTAACAGATAATGGTTTTCTTACCTAACTTCACCTGCTCAATTTCTTCAGACTCCTCAACAGCTACAGGTTTCAGCAGCAGGGCAAAAAACACAGCAACGCCTAGAACCTGTGAACAAAACAAGCCACAAGAAAGAAAATTATCTTAACTATAGTCATATTATCCTGTATCTAGTGTGGCATGCTGGAAAGAATTTAGTTTTGAGTTTTTCTTCACACACCTTGAGAGGCTGCAGTATAAAGATGCTCTGGAACAGGGAGAGGCCCAAAGACATGACCCACTTGATTGACTTTTCTTTGCCGTAATCCAAGCCATACACCAAGGTGAAGAAAGTGGATACTCCACTGATGGACACCAACAGGAACCAACCCAGGAACACAAACCACCAGGGGAGCCAGCAGCTCGCCGCCTTCTTCTTCTTCCTCTTTACGGGAGGCGGGCTGGTCCAAGGAGAAGGAAGGAATGAGAGGAAAACGCACACAATGTTCCAGTCAAATAAAACCAGAACTAGTATATACAATTTTTTAAATTTCTGTGTGTTGGCTGGAGTGCTGACCAGTAGGACAAGTGGCTACTGTAGACCATCTCCGCCTTGCGAACCAGAAGGTTGGTGAAGTTGAGGGTCTGCTGGTACTCCTGTGGACTCGGGAAGTGCTTTTCATCCAGTTTCTCCAGGCACATCAGGAGGTGGCAGAGACCAGCCAGAAGGAACTTGCTGCAGTACACCCAGTGGGGGTCACTCTCACTCACCCCTTTGACAGGAATACATACAGCCCAGCATGCCATCACATTTTCTCTGCACAGCATATGCACTCTAATAATCACTAGTGCACCAAATCACATCTTCTTTTATAAATTAAGGTATGTATTTGTGACCTGTGTTTTTAAGATTCACATCTTCAGTAGAAATTACTGAGCTTGGAGCTGAGAGCAACAGACAGGCTGGGGAAGTTGGAGAGTGTTCAGAAACTCACTCTGTTGGTGTGGCCCTTAATAGAATATATATATGCCCCTTAGAACGCTTTCATGCTTTGTTTGGGTCCAAGTCTGCATCCCTAGACCATGCGCTAATTGCATGTCTGTTTTATTTAAGGACCACTTTGGTGTGACTTAGTCACGCACTTACAGTACCTAATCTTAGCCCTTTTGGATTTTTTTTTGTTTCTGTATATTGTTGTTCTGGTTATTTGTCCTTTTATGTACAGTAAATGCAAATTAAATTTGAGTTTGTTTTAATTTTTTTAGCTTGATTGTACAGAAAAGACTAGGCTAACAAAAGGTAGTCAATGTTAATTTACTGTGAAAAAACACAGAAAATAAAAAAAACACCTTGCATAAGGTGGATGAATTCATGCACCCTTTCCAAGGCAAGGTAGAGGTCAGTGGTGGACTCCAGCCTGTGCATCTCTGACATCTTGTTTTTTGGATTACTGCTCACCAAAGAAATCACCTTCTCTGTGTCCTAGGGAAGTTTGAGGGATGCACAAAAAATACAAAATGCTACATGTCAACTGTTTGATCAAAACACATGAAAATGTAAGGGTACATATTTTACAGTATAAAGGTCAGCAGATATTAAAGCCACACAGGGCCCCTGCAGTAACTGCAACGTAAACTGAATGGGAAATTTTACTGGGCTTACAAGTTCAGTGATGTGGAAATGCAATTCATCAGAGGATTGTACAAATCCCTATTTTAGAAATCCAGACCCAAATCCAAAAGGATTAAGGTTCAGGCATTGAGTAATGAAAGTCATCCATCTCGAGGGGCGGAACCAAGCGTGCATTTAAAAATCTGACTGCAAACATTTGGATACACTATGACCAATCACAGCAATTAATTCATGGGGTGATGTATCCAGAACCCCATACGCTTAGCTACCAGCGGAGCTAACTAGTAGGTTAGACTCATGCCGCACAAAACAGCAAAACGTCCTTGCAAAGGAACGATTCGACCGCCGTCTTCTGTTCCTCTTTTAGATAAAAAACCCAAGTCTAACTAACAAGTCTAGCAGCCAAAGCCGTTTCAAACAACTGGTGTTCATCCTTAACCATCTTGCAATGTTTACACATCAGTTTAGCTCACCTCCGGCCCGCTTATATCAGATACACCAATCTGATTGGTGCAGCACGGACACAAGTGCATATTTAATGAGCAACCTTACTCAATGCCAGAGTAACTTGCTGAGAAAATTAAAATTGTGCTCTCGCGAGAACTCTGGATTTCCAGGGTAACAAATCACACAAAAAAGTGCTGAACACAGTCACACCTGTATAGATTATTTCATGAAAAAAACACCTTCAGAATAGTTGGTATGTTAACAGCAGGGGGTCTCAAGTTCTCCTCAGAGTCGACTTTTTGAGAGTTTGAAATCACGCGAGGTCTGATGCTTCGGAAGATGGTGATGATGAGGATGTTGATTGGAAACATGAGAAAACCACTTTGTACCCCCACCATGAGCTCCTGCCAGGTGATCTGCAATGAACCTGGAGATACAACAAAAACAAGGACACAGTGTCAGTGATGAGAAGAAACTGAATTGGTTTCATGGCTCTCTTTAACCTAATTAAAGCTCTGATGAAGTCTGTTTATTACCTGCCCAAGACCAAACGGCAAAGTGACAAAGTTTGTGAATGACTGGTGAAAATTGTGGAGCATTTGGCCTAAGGGGCAGATATTTCACTTTAGGAGTAACGCAGTGAAGGTCATCAGGTCATCATTGCATGCAATTTATCTTTACTTGTACTATCTTCTACTGAATACTGAGCTTTACCAGTGTGTTATTGTATGTTCTCTGTCCTCCTCCTGGTTACTTATAAAAGGAAGACAGTCCTGATCACAATTTCTTTGTCCATCAGAAAAAAGTGGTGGTAAGATGCAAAGACAAAAAAGTTAAGGAAGACAGCAATAGGCTGACTTATATTAAAAGAATATTTAACATCCACACACACACACACACACACACACACACACACACACACACAAACACGGCTGTTACCATGCTGTTGGGGTTTAAATGGGAATTGCCCAAAGACTACCAGCCTCAGTGGGAATTCCTAGTGGCGAACACTCAAATTAAGTCTTTCATTTAAAAGGGGGCTAGAGTTGCTTCCTTTGGAGATAATACATTATATCAAGTGAAAAAACCGACAGCCAATTAACTTGATTCTCAATTACATCCTACCCTACAGCTTGGAAATTGGCTTCCACCTTTTCTCGTTTCATTCAAAACTTTGAGACCTGAAGAAAGCCTTTCATTATATTACAATGTATATGTTTGTTTGGTTTTATAATCAATACAGTGACTTTCTTCTAAAACTGTAGGTTTGTTGTGTAAGTGATCTTAAAATCTAGAAACATCTTTAGAAACCTATAACACAATTATTAACAACCAACAACAACACTGATGTAATTAACATAGATATTAGCTCTCCCGCTTGAATGAAACCTTGCGCTGCAGGTCATTAAGCTACTCAGCAGCTAAAAATCATCAAAGACTCCACAATTCACCAATCTTGAAGACTATTGGTGAGTTCTCATCCATGGGAATGCTCCAGAAGGCGATATTGATGGCCATGGTGCAGAGGAGCAGGCTCATGCAGCAAGAGACCCTCTGGGCACGTGTGAACGGACTACGTGAGGGAGGATCTACTATGGACACCCAGATGTGTTCATCCCTGAAGCCAGTTGATGTTCTGCTGTGGAAAATATTCCTGGCAAAGAAAAACAGAGACCCATAATGACACTTCCTCAAGAGCTGAATTTGTTTATTTTAGCAATGTAAAGTGGTCTGACCTGAAGCTGGCAATCTCGTTGTTCTTGGCAGCGTTGAAGGTTTTCTTTGTCATGTTGTCTCCATGGTCAGCACTCAACCAGCAGTCACAAAAGAAGTGAATCACATGTCGTGTTTGGAGGTCTTGTACGGTCACCTTGCTTATATACCTTTCAAAAGACAAGAAACATGAAACGTTTACCATATGAGTAATTTTATGTGAGGAATGCAGATGTTAGATTATATTTAAGCTAAACCGGGTAACTTTGCAAAGAGAGAGCAGCAAATGGCAGCAAATTTGGAGATTTTATGTCCATATTATGCATGGTGTGTATTTTATTTTTTAAGTTTCCATTTATCGCATTGTGTACAGATGGATTTCTTGACTGTGGGCAAAGCTAATAATAGAGATAGCATCGACCTCTGGTCATATTGGAAGTACAACAGTACTGCATATTGCCCAAAGCATTTTAAATGATTCTTTATGACCAATTTACTTTCTATATTAAATAGCTCAGATCTATCCTCCTCAAAGTGTGTGTATGTGAACAGTATGCTGAGAGTGTTATTTAATAAAAAGTGTTAACAAAGAGTATTAAATGATGAGACAGGCCTGACATTTCAAAGTGCCACTGTGAAGAAGCCAGCAAGCTTTCCTGCAGAGATGCAATAGAAGCTACCTGTACACAGGTCTACTGTAACAACCCTGTTTACAGCTTTACAATGACACACGTCCAGTGTAGAGCTAATAAAATTCAAAACATAAAAAAACTACACAACTATGTAAATATCACGTCAAGGTACAACCTAAAAAAACTGCAAGTTAACTTTATTTATACTTGTTTTAAAACAAATCATGCTATTTTCAGAAAGCTGGCATGGACAACTATGGGAAATTAGCGTTTTTGTATATCTGAAAGACAAACTGAACTTCTTTTTCTTATGGGAATCACTGTGCCCTGGTCTGGAATAGTACTAAATGTATTAATTGACACTCCAGTACCATGACGGACGACCTCCAGAGTTGTCGTGCTGCAGCCTGAGGTTTTGTACTTCGCCCAGTGGGTAGGGGGTGGCCAACAGAAACATGTCCACAGCTCCTCTCTCAAACACAGGTTTCTCAGGATCGGTCAGGATGTGTATGTCACTCTCGCCATCTGAGCCAATCAGCTTCACTGTCACCTGAATGACAGCACAACAAACAGATGTAAAAGCACTGGGTTCATACATCAGTGACCTGAACCAAGATTGTGCAAAGGACCACACTTTAGTGTCATAGTTTAGTCCATTTACTATAAATTGTGTATACTTGATATAACTGCCAGGTCATAGATACTAATCAGTGCATTTTTTATACTTTCAAACTTCATTTAAAAAGAGAAAAAATTTACATTTACATTTTACATTTTTATTAAATCACACCACATTGTTGCCATTCAATGTATTCACATTCAGTTATTACCTCTCTATATTGCTATATAAGTATTATTGTATGTGGCTGGGTCCAGCATTCTGATGCATTTAGGTGTTGGTGGGAAGTTTGAACATCAAAGACTTGTGAGTTGGACCAAAACAAAGACGGACTTAAAAATTGTAACTCTGTACTTTAGGGTTTATCCCAAGTTTATATTCTCCTTTTCACAATCGCTATGTTTGCTTGTTGCCTTCTGGATTCAATTTTATGAGAACATTCATGTGAATGCAATGCTATTCAGTTAAACTAAAAAGGTGTGACTTCCCTCAGCAAAGATTTAAAAGATATCCATGCTTTCAATACACTAAAAATTGATCTTTAACTCAAGATGTATGGTAGCAGCTAACAATAGTATATAGAAACAAACCATAATTCTGTCAATAAAAGAAGACTTACATTGGCGGTGGTCCCAGCATTCTTGCGATGGCCAGTTTGGACGCCGATCAGATAGTTGTATTGAGCGCCTGGGTGGTTGTCTTCCAGCAGAGTCATCTTCCTCTGATAGTTTAACATAAAACATGTTGGTTCATAAATAAAAATGTGTCGGCAGGTGGAATGAATATGAAGAGTTTAGTTTCCAAACAAAATATCCACCATTCCAAAAAAAAGGACATTCATGGCTTAATGTTTGAAGACGACACACTTAAAAATTGTTCATAATTAACACGAGAGTATGCATTTTTCTAATGTGGTTTGAAGATTAGTCGTAGCTGAATACATGGTAACATTGGACTGTGGGTTAAAACCAGTGGTGGAAAGTAACTATTTACGCAAGTACTGTACTTTAGTACAATTTTGAGGTACTTGTACTTTATAAATACTAAATATAAATCAACTAATAAAATATTATATATGTGTATTATTATGATTAGGTAATCCTGCAGGATATGCGAAATTAGCCTCAGCTTTACCAGCCCCAACATTAATGATGCTTACACTTTGATGCATTAATACTGTAATCCAGCAATACAATATATATTATTCTAAAATTGGCCATTTTGCAAAATGAGTCATTTTACTTTTTGTACCTTCTATTTTGATACTAATACTTACGTAGGCTACTTTTACTTTAGTATGATTTACAATATAGGATTTATTCTTACACTGTGGTATTGCTACTTTTACTTAAGTAAAAGATCTAAGTACTACTTCCATTACTGGTTGAAACATCACATAGTATGAAACACACACACAAAGGACGTCTTATGAGAGCGGTAAAGAGAGACTGACCTTAGACCGTGCCCTGCGGTCGGCATAGCAGGCCCATAGCAGAGTGACCAGGTAGAGTCCGTAGAAAGCACACAGCAGTGCCAGCACCACATAATTTTGAGAGAGGGTGGAAAACAGCTCTGCTGTGCGAGAAAGGTCTACGTAGTTTGGCATCACAAAAAAGGAGCTCCCAAAGAGAGTCAGGTGGTTACAAAGACACTGTGTTTGTTCTGGAGTGCTTTTGTCCCCCACCTAAGATGAAAGACAGCACATCATTTTCTCATATGGAACTACTTCTCTCTTGGTTTTCATGTTTAATTTTATTGTAAGTCATTAATTATTCTCATTTCTGCATCTGTCTAGCTCGGAGATTGTGATTATTTCTTAAAAAGTCTGTAATTCTATTGTATGTCTTGTATCTTTATGGTCAGGAACCCAGGAAGACTAAAGGCACGTGTGTGCTTATGATAGCAATCCTTAAATAAACTAAACTAAACTGGTGCTACTAGAACATTTCTGCACATGCAGGGCCAAAACAGTATCCAAGTGGAAACTCACCTGGCAGCCCTCAGTGCTCCATGTCTCATTCTTTATGTTCCAGTACATGCACTTGCTCATAAAAGAAGTGATCTTCAGCGTCAGGCCTGGCTTCCAAGGGGAATTGAAGAGTCCAGCGTCAACATACCAGGCACCAGGTGTATGCCGTAACATCTCCGGGGTTATCATCCAGCGACCGCCTCCTGTTTCAAAAATCAGCCAACATATGACTTCATAATGCAAAACCAATATACATATAAAATAATAGTGTTACAGGAAATCAAAGACTACAGAATCAGAGGCTAGGGTGTGCAGCAATGCCTGCATGCAGTGACAGTTACTTGTTAGGTTCAAGGTGGTTGTGCTGCTGAAATATGTATCGTTAGGAGGTGACCCTTGAGACAGCCTAAGAACCAAGGATACATTAACACTGGACTCCACGTTGAAGAAGATGGTCATGTCAGTGTCTGAGACATTGATATTGGTCAGTGCTTTTGTGTTTTTCTCCAACACAATGGTATTGTTAATCGGTATTGAAGGATTTGGATGAGGCAAAAAGATCTAGAAAACCAGAGAGAGTAAGTTAGTATAACTATAGAATATCTTAATCAAGCAAAAACATAGAACTGAATCATATTTTACATTGGACCAAATATACTTATTTGCACAATTAAGACAAGGTATTTTTCCTCTAAACAATAAAATTGTGTGAGCTCTGTTGAAATGGGAGTTTCATTTTCTTACTACAATGATCAAAGATGATCAATATTTCATAAAAAGGCAAGGAAATATCTAATTCAAAACAGATGTGGGTACCCTATACCTGAAGGGAGATTTTTCAAATACATTAAACAAAGGATGTGCCAAACAGACCAAGTTTTTCTTCTCAAATTGAAACAGCAAATTCTTCTGTTTTGTGTTTTTTTTGTCACTGCTTTCTTCCCTGTTGCTCTGGCAAGGGTTTGTGCTCTGATAAACAACATGTCACTAGCTGCTTCTTACACCAGCCAGCAAGGGGCTTCACTCTCTGTGTAGTCCCTCTGATGAACCTTTCCAATAAAACTGTCTGTTTCCTGATTCATGTGATGTGACATGTCCATCTCAAGTCTGCCAATTTCAAAATTGCACTAACTGACTCAATGAATTCACCATGATATTAAATTGTCTTTATTGTTCTGTATTTCCTTGCCACCTACATTCAAAAAATAGCACTATAGTACAAATGCCACAAATTATTCCCAATTCTCAAATTGGTTGTACCTCTATCATCTCTGTCAGGTTTGCCAGCTCTATGTCTGATTCTCCATTACTAAGTAAAAGGCTGCAAACAGTTCCTGAGATGGTGTGATTAGACGGATGGGGATTCTGCGGGAATGCAGCCATCTAAGAAGGAGAAAAGCACTGTTGAGAAGACTGTAGATGACAACAAAGATGCAAAAAACAAATACACAGGAAAACAGCGTGCACACACACACACACAACCACACACACACACACAGACACACACACACACACACACACACACACCTGAGCAATGATTGTGCTTTGTGTTCCAAGCTGAGGCTGAAGTGCTGCAAATGAGGGGAGTTCGATGAACACACCATCTTGCTTTGAACCCAGCACAGCATTGCCGAGGTCAGCAGGTGTGTAACTGAGAGGAGGGAAATCAAATTTAGAATATGTTGTATAGCAGTTTTTAAACATACTTGCTGCCATTTGTATAAGGTTAAAATTTGCATACCAGAAATTCCAGTTGAGCAAAAATACCTACGTGCTCTGATAGATGGTACCTATTGGGTGCCTGATGACAATGCTCTGTTTGGTTGCTACACCAACCAGCATTGAGACTGTCCGAAAGATTTCAAAGACCTCCTCAAACAAAGACTGGAGACGGGGGGGATGGAACATCACCAAAGTGTAACAGCCATAATGATGACAAAAGTTAAATGCTGTCACAGTACTTACGGTAGGGTTCGGGTTAGTCTGGATATCACATTTGTTCAATGACAAAAGGAGGATGCCAGTGCTACAGTTGATGATGTGACTGATAGTGTCGTTTTGCAAAACAAATTCTTTAGGAAGGATTTTAACGGCATTCAACAAATACTGAATGAATTTGTCCTGGGAAAGGAAAAACAAACATTCATTGATGCGCCATGACTTAATCTCTCAGAATACAAAAGGTGAATAATGCAACAACAATAATAAAACACTTTACATGAAGTGAAGGTACCCACCCGGTTGTCGTTTGTCGGCTCCCCTACTGTCGTTTCCATTCGCAGTAGTTCTGCATCTGCTTCCTGTCTCAGAAGAACAGCACTTGTGAACTTTGAGGTATAATTATATTCAATGGTTTTCATGATTTGTGGGTCAAACAGTATGTATGTGATATTAATGAGGCATCTCTCACCATGAGAAATGTGACAATGTTTGTAACTGACCAAGCCATGGCATTTACATCTCTTTTGGATCCTGAAATCAAAGTGTATTTGAGATGTAGTGAAAGAAAGAGAGGCAGATACTCATCCCACTTCTTACATTACCCACTTTTATTGTTGATGAGACACATAATGTTTCAATTCAACTTACGAGATCTGGTTGCTGGACTAGACACTATTGTGCTCTGCTAAGAAAACAAGAACATGAAAATTGAGTCTGAATGTTAATACAGCTTCGTACTGACTGTGAAAAGTATCTCTTACCTTTGTGTTTGAAGAAGAACTCACATCTTAAAAACAAGAGGGAAACATTGAACAAACAGCACATTGCATGTAAAGTGAAATTAAAAGAATAAAACTTTAATAAACTTCACTCAGTTGTTATGAATGCAAGAGAAGAAAGGAAGACAGAGACAGAGTCAAATGAAAGAAAAAGGTAAAGGAAGGACGGAATTTGAGTAAGCTGTTCCATACTGTGGGTGCAGAGGAAGCCTTGTCTCTGCTTGCAGTCCGATGTTTTGATGAGCTTAAGAGGATTCAGCTTCATGTACCTGCACTTGTCAGCATTTACTGTTTTGCCAAAAAAAAATATGTGTACATAAACACACAAACACGTCATTAGAAAAGCTTAATTTTTGGGACAGTGCTTTGAGCTACAATTGCATTACCTTGAACCCAACGAAGACAAAAACAAGTAGGCTGCAACTCTTGATTAATCTGTTATTTATAATCTGTTATTTTTCACTAATTAACTAGTCTGTAAAATTTGAAAAAAAGAATGTAAAAAAAGTGTTGTAAAGTCTAAAAATTGCTTCTTTGGGCTAACCAAAAAAATCCCACAACATATTTATTTTGTGATATATATTAATGATATATTGCAAACACATGCAGCAAATCCTCATATTTTACGAGCTGGAAGCAAGACATGTTTTATCCACAACAACAAAACTGTTGCCCCCTAAATTTCTGATAGTTTTGTGGAATTAGTGAATTCATGTGTACTTAATTTTCTTTGAAATATTGAATAACCTTTAGTCACAAGGCCTCTAAATGACTCAAATAAAAAAACGGAAAAAAATGCGTGCTTGAACTGTCCACCACTCTCCATGTAAAGATTGTGACTGGAGGTCTCAAACATAAAGTATACTGTTTAATTTCAATGATCGGAAGTGAAAAACACAATAAACTTTAAAAAGAAAAAGTACAACCAAGAAAGGACATGCAATGTTTGTGTATTTTACTCACATAGATTAGGTTCCCGGTTTTGCCTTTGGACCCCCTCCCCTAGCCACCAGGTGAAGTTGCCGATGTTTTTCTCTCTGGCGATGTTCTTTAAGAACATTTTTATCGGGCTGTTCATCACCTTCAGGAGCTCCCCTCCTCGCTTTTCACAGCTGCTCCTGGCTTGGGACCAGGTTTTAGATCCCCAAACAAACTCAAAACAGACATTTCTGAAAACAAATTCACAATGTGCAAGGGAGTAATTGCCTGTACAGGCCTCAGACTTCTCTGGTAAAGATAGAAATCCAACTGTTATCCACAAAAAGACAGATGTAAGGAGTAACATGCCCATAGTTATAATAATGTACAGAGCTAAGGCACAAAATGCTGCACGATCTGTTGCTGGAGCTGAGCAAGATCACTTCCGTCTGTCACATGGAAATTAGAGAGCTTTCTCCAGAAAAACTCTGCATATGTTCTTAATAAATTAGGAAAATCACTGCAGACACTCAAACAAGATGCAAAGTAAAGTTGGCCCCACCAAAGGTCACACAAGCTGAACCTGCCATACAGACCAAGGAAATGTTTCAACATTTTTGTTAACATTAAAAACATACTGTATCTTATCATCATATGTATTATAGTGATTTCTCATTAAAAACAAACCTCTTATTCTCAAACTAAATCCCCCTAAATACTATCCTCACTGCCTTCACATCGCCACTTGAAAAGCACATTTACTTAACCTCGGACAACATCTCTGCATCTCCACTCTTCACACCCCATGATGGAAATATCGCGAGAGGATATGTAGGAAGTTGTTGCCGCGTGTGTTTCATGTTTGCATTCAATGCCCTTTTTTGCCTAATGCAATGACATAGCAGGCGACTATGGCGGGACAGCTGAAGGTATTTTCAGATACTAGTCTTATTTTTTTTGTAGGAGACTGCGATAATTTAGAATGTCGCCACAAAACTTGATGTGACAGTTATTGTTTGCTATCTCGGTTGCTCCGCCTAAAAGTAACGTTAAACCAGTAAACGCTGCAGGTTAGCTCTGCTGTCTTTGCATACAACAACACACGCTGTGGTGTTTTATTTGAAAACTTTAGTTGCTATTGTAAGAAAACTGCACAAAGACAGATGTTTAGAGTTATGTATTTAGCAGTAGGCTATGCTTTTAGTTTTCAGCTAACGTTATATTGAGAGATGTTACTGGAGTCAGAGTAGTTTACATCTTTTATGCTATTTTATACCTCTCCATAACAGGAATAGTGATATGCATAATGGGAAGTGTATAGACAGTTCTCCATTAAAGTGTATAACGATAAAGTAACGTTATTAGAGGCCAATATAGCTATAGTTGATATTAAACGTTGTTAATAGTTTTTTTAGTTTCAGTTTCTTTTATATATAAAGACAGAAATATCAACAATGTAAATGTCAAACTTGTTCTGTCTTTAGTCGGATCTTCCATCAAACAAAAATCCAGAGAACTAAAAAAGTAGTTTCCTATTCCCTAGGACACCCTATCTATTTCTAGACCTAGAGAATGACAAACCAGTCTGACAGCATCGTCTGCCTCTACATAACTCCTTAAGTAAATTTACCTGTATCTTTAAAGCAGCTATAATTAACATTGGAGCCAGATATTCTCTACAGGAGTTGGTAGAGACCAAAACAGAGCTAAAACAGCATACATGCTGGTTTTCATTTACCAGTTGCAGAAACACGACCCCAAATGAATGATAATATGGTTTATATCAAGTTGATGATATGTCAGTTAGTCCAGGTTTAACCTCATTAACTTGAAACACATAAGACTCAAGCACAGGCCCCCCTAACAATCTTATACAAAACACTGTACAAACTTATTGTGAAAATTGTGTGTGTGTGTTTGTGTGTTACTATAAAGTAAACATGAATGTTTTTATTGACACGTCTACTACAAGTCTATCCACTGTTATTAGTGTTTAACGTGAAAGACAAAGCATTAAAAATATATTAATTTTTCATACTTTGAAGCATTTATCTAGCCTGGATGCCAGCGGAACTTAGCCCCGCCCACAACATTTGAGGTCAGGCAATTTGTTCTGGTCTTGATCCGTTGTGGAACAACTATGCTTGAACAAGAGCTGTTAGGACCAATTAAATTCTCAGGGTGGGGTTTATACGAGGATGGACAGATGATCAACAGCAGTAATGATAAACGCGAGCAGACCCGCAGGAGCCCATGTTGCCCTGCACTGCGCAAGTTCCAAAGACGGTTCTCCTGAGGTCCTATAGCTATAATAATGGATATAGCTAACTGTTGTAATTTCCCATGTGTTCTATAAATACATAGATGGTATTATCTTATGATACATCAGAGGAATGAATGTATGCTGTAAAGCCTATAATGTGTATGTAACAATTAGCGTTTTCCATTATGAGCTAGTAGCTAACATCAGCTGTAGCTAGCAGTTGAGTTCTGTTGACAATAACTATGCGTCGCTCAACATGTGTCACATACTCCGTTGCTCTGATTGGGTTATAGGTCTATTCAATTTAGTGCAGAGGCATTTTTGGTTAAAACATTCCATATGGAGCAGTATCACACATATTCTGACCAGAATTGGAGTAGGGTGATTTCAGGCTTGCATTTATTATCACAGGTCAAATTCTTGTGTCCATTGTACATTTGGGCAAATAAAGTGATTGATGCTCTCGTCCACAGAAGCAGTTAAAAGACGCAGTGAAGGTCATCGGCTCAGGTAGCCTTCTGTTTGCCTCCTACCTCACTGCAGTTGGAGATGAGCGTTTCTATGCCAATCAGCTGATGCCCCTGCTGCAGAGGATTGTGGGGGCAGAGACTGCACATGTGTTGGCAGTGAAACTAATCGGTCTGGGTCTGGTTCCTCTGAACCGCTACCAGGACCCTGCATCATTGGTAAGTATATAACGTTAATTGCTGTTCACAATTTGTTTTCCATTGATCCTAGACACTTTATGACTTTGTTTTGTTTGATTTATTTTTGATCTAAAGGAAGTTAAAGTCCTGGGATTAAAGTTCAAAAACCCTATTGGGATTGCGGCTGGCTTCGACAAAAACGGAGAGGCCATAGACGGGTTGTACAAGATGGGTTTTGGCTTTGTTGAAGTGGGTACGATCACTCCTAAACCTCAAGAAGGGAACGCCAAACCACGTGTGTTTCGACTCACTACAGATCAAGCAATTGTTAACAGGTACAATTTTGATATGCTTTTGTCAAAGGGATACACATTGTATGGGGTGTGCTCAACTGAAGATGGTGATTTTGAGTTGCTTGCTTTATCGTAGGAAGGAACCTATTTATTTGTTTTTGTCTATGCTCTGTAGATAAACACACTCCTTTTACGTAAAGTCTCACAAAGAATTTATTCAGTTTATGTAACAGGAAAAGAGTCACATAAGTCTTAGTTAATGTTAAAATCCTTGAGACAGAAAACAAGCAGCAAACTGTAATGTAGCTCTACAGTATAATGTTCTTTATTACATCTCTCAGTGGGCTCAAAGAGACTATGCCGCCTACAGGTTGGCTACCAAAGGGTCCATATAAAGCTGTGAATAAGAGTTCACGGGTTTACCTCTTTTTCTATGCAGGATTCATTTGCAACACAGATTTTAAGGAGGGAAATGAAGAATATCTTTATTTGCCAGCTCTTTCTTGATTTTGATTTGTCAGTCATTATACACAGTGGAATAGGTTATCTATGTTAATTTATGTTCATAGTGTTGAGTTATTGCAAGAGAAAATTCACCTGGGAATTTAAAGCTTTGACAGTGGCCCTTGAAAAATCTGATTTAAATCATTCCGTATTCTATAGATATTTTTATGTTAAGGTTGTAATGTTGAGTGACCTAATTAGGTTTATTCCAACGATGAGCTAGTTAGATATAATTTATACAGCAGTACAGTATTTGTACCATATGCTCTTGAGATGAGTGTTTTATCTTCTTATTTCGTACATATGTAGCACTAAACAAACATGTGTTATGTAATAACAAAACCTCTCTAAAAAATGCCATGTCATTCACACAGATATACCAACAAATAAGAGTAAACCTGCCATGACATTTTAACCATGGGTGTAAGGAAGCCAGTGCTCACATTCCTTAACATGCTGAATTTCAATGTACTTTTAGCCCCAAAGGGGAGATTTAGTTGTTATCAACATCTTCACGTCATTATTTACGTGGTATAATACAGTTGGTTATCAATGAAAATAAAATGTAAAAGTTATTTTCAATTTATTGTTGGGGTAGCTTGTAAAATTATTTGTGCACATCTCACCAGGTATGGATTCAACAGCTGTGGTTTGGCAGAAGCACAACAGAGGCTGAAGTCCAGGGCAGACACTCAGAAACAGCAAAGTAAAGGTTAGCACGCAGAGACTTCTCATCTCAGTGGGGAAAATGTGTTTTGTTTTATTACCACTGATCCAAATTTGACCTGGTTTTTTTTGGTCTGCATTTATTATTACTAGTCACTTAGTTTGTAACGGGGAGGCCAACTACTAAATTGGGTATGTGGTTAAATTACCATATATTATAAAACAAAATATATATTTTTTTATTTTGATGATCTTGGCCTGTCCTTGACTAACGTTTTATTGTGACTTATCCATACCTGCTTACAGCTCTTTTAGCACATCAGCAGCCTCTGCCCCAGTTGAGTCATGTGTCTGATAATGCAGCGTGTGTGTGTCTGTGTGTCTGTGTGTGTGTGTGTGTGTGTGTGTGTCTGTGTCTGTGTGTATAGCTGGCCTTCCCCTGGGCATCAACCTAGGGAAGAACAAGCTGTCCCAGAACGCAGGGGCAGATTACTTGGAGGGGGTAAGAGTTCTGGGCCCGCTGGCTGACTACCTGGTGGTTAACATCAGCAGTCCTAATACGCCAGGTCTCCGGGATCTACAGGGCAAAGTTGAACTCCGCAAGCTCCTTCATACGGTAGGATTGTCTGAATGTTGACTACATTTCTGGGTTGTGACTCAACAGTAACACAAAAACGTAAACTCTATGAAGGTTCATCATCTAGCTTTGTTGCTCTACCTTTCCCCTTCAAAAATATTGAACTTGCATTTAAATTAAAAGTGAAAAAGTAATTTCCATATTCAGTAGATCCCAATCATAAAAATGTCTTAAATGATAAAAAGAATCACAATAGCATTTTAAAGGGATACGTCACTGAGTAGCATTAAGCTTTATATCAGTAGAAAAAAAGACTGGGAATTTAGATCCCAGGCCCTGCAGTCCCATGTCAAAGTGTCCATGGCCAAGACACTGAACCCTGAGTTGCCACCGACGCTGCGCCATCAGAGCGTAAATGTGTGCGAGTGTTCATCTGATGAGCAGGTGGCACCTTACGGCAGCCTCGGCCACAATATGTGAATGTGTGTGAACGGTATCCTGGTTCCTGTATTATTTAAAAGCGCTTTGAGTAGTCGTTTAGACTAAAAAAGCGCCATGTAAAAACACCGCATTTACATTTAGTCCATTTATACTCAAGAGTTTACATCCCACCAAGCAATAATAATACTAATGCGTTAGCTGAACTTTACGGAGCTATCAGTGAAAAGCGCACATCTGGATGGACTGTTTATTACAGCTGGTGATTTCAGCCACTCAAATATCAAGAAAGTTCTTATATTTTACCTTAACCTCACGATGAACCTAACTTAGAACAATCAGTGCTTTGTTACAAGTGTAATTATGCCCTGTCTTTTGTTGTCTGTCCTGTCTTAAATGTTCTACAGTGGGCCTCGAAAGTTTGGGCATCCCAGGTAAAAATTTGTATTATTGTGCATAAAGAAGCCAAGAAAACATGGAAAAAATCTCCAAAAGGCATCAAATAACAAATAGTTAGATTTTAGTTCCATCATTTACACTTTCAAAATAACATTATTTCTTCTCCAGACGTACCTTTGCTCTTTCCGGACAAAAAGTTCTACTTTAACCTCATCTGTCCACAGAACTTGTTTCCACAATGCATCAGGCTTGTCTATATGTCATTTGCGAACTTCAAACGCTGAATTTTTTGGTGAGGACGTAGAAGAGGTTTTCTTCTGATGACTCTTCTATGAAGCCCATATTTGAACCTCAATATAGTGGATCTCAATATAGTGGAATGGTGTACCACAGCTCCAGTGTCTGCCAGGTCTTTCTGGATGGATCGTGCAGTCAAGCGGGGGTTTTGACTTGCTCTTCTAACAATCCTGCGAGCTGTTCTGTCTGATATTTTTCTTGGTCTTCCGGTCTTCTTTCTTGATCTTGCTTTAACTTCCACTGTTCCTGATGACCGCCAATTTTGTAACTACATTCCAAACAGAGGAAATTTGCATCTGAAAACACTTTGCTATCTTCTAATAGCCTTCTCCTGCTTTGTGAGCGGCAACTATTTTCAGTTTCAGTTTTCTAAACAACTGCTTAGAAGAACCCATGGTGCTGATTGTTGGGGCAAGGTCAGATGAGTCTGGGCATTTAAAACCTTAAGATTGACATCACCCGGTCTTTCCAGACGATGATTGAGAACCATCCATGACTCTGTCAGGTCTCAGCTTTCCAAAAGGGGCGGTGCATGCTATAAACTCTGCAGGATGCCCAAACTTTTGCAGACGCCATTTTTTGTTTTCTGTTATTATGAATGTGTAAATGACTTTTTGTGACGTATTAAATGAAAGTCTTATCTGTCATTTGATGCCTTTTGGAGATTTTTCCGTCCTTTCTTGGCTTCTTTATGCACATTAATATACATTTTTACCTGGGGTGCCCAAACTTTCGAGCACCACTGTACTTTAAGTAGTAATTGCATTTTATGTATAGTCTATAATTTGTGTGCACTAAATTTAGCCTGTCTCCAATGTCGTTTATATATTTTAAATGTGTAACACCACTTGAGCCACGGTGAAACATTGTTTTCTTTCACTATACAGTGTATATGATTGAAATGACAATAAAACCCACTACACTTGACTGGCATCTCTAACCGGTAGGCGCGGCTTACTCTCATATCCACATTCTCACCCAATCTGCTCAGGTGTTGAAGGAGCGTGATGCCCTGCAAGGACACATACCCCCGGTCCTGGTGAAGATTGCTCCTGACCTCACTGCCCAGGACAAACAAGACATTGCTGATGTTGTCACTGAGGTTGGAAGTTATTAATGTTGTGTGTGTATTGTACATGTTTTCAATTTAATTTAATTACAATCTAATTTCTTTTAATATCTTGAGGACTATTGTTTACATTCTTTATTTAAATTTCTGCCATGTTTTAAATTTTTGGGTAAGTACAGCTCTAACTCAGATAGGATTATGTCCCTTGTGTTCGTAGAGTCTAGTTATTTTTATTGAAGGGATAGATTACATTTTTAGTTTTTAAATGTAAATCTGGCTAAAATAGAAAAACAATAAAAAAAAAATGTTTTTCAACTTTACATGTTCTGATTTTATGGAATTACATCTTGAATCTGTGGTGTTTATAGTTGGGTTGTTTGTTTTATTCCTTTAAAAACCTACAAACTTTTTACAGGAATAGTTCAAGTTCTCGGCCCTTTTCTGAGTTGACAGTACTGGTAACACGAGTCACCCAACAGAGCATGCTCTTATGCAAACTGCACACACCCTAGGCAAGGGTGCAGGCCCCTTCTTTTTTTGAATGACTTCTGGATTGCTGGCCAGATAAATGTGACGCTACAGAAAACTTCAACTTTACAATCACTAAAATCTCTTTGTTAGTAATAAAAAAATAGAAACTTTTTTTGTAAAGCATCTGTCAAAGCACAGTTATAAGGTGCTTTACAAGGGGAAAAAGATTAAACATTTCATAACTAGAATTAAATAAAGTGTGTGTGTATATATACACACAATAAATAATGAAAATAGATTATTTTTAGAGTAATAAATAAAACCGTCATTGTATTAAAAAATGGAAACAATTAAATACTGATGCTAAAATTGATGAAAGGCTTTTTAAAAAAATGTATAAGTGATTCAAAAGATGTTACTGATTCTGCAAGCCTCAGATCTCAGTCAAAGCTTTTTATAGTTACCATTACAGAGCTGTTTACTGATATCATTTTAGTTACATCTTTACACCTTGTTGCTTCCAAAGATTTTTAATTTGGCAACAATCTTATGGTTAATGAAAAGAGTAATTAACTTGCTAACTGTAGTTGTTTTGTAAAGAAATGTAAAATGAGTTTTATTATCTCCTCTCCTGATCGCCATGTGTGAGATGTATTCAGTTTAACATTCACTTTGGAGAATTTCTACATGATTATGTTAGGCACACGTGTTTTTAGCTGTTTGATATCTCAGCTGACAGTTTTTTTAATGGTCCTCTCTATTGTAACTGCCTCAGCAGAACACTGTCTTTAGTTTACATTTGAAAACATTTGGCGTCTCTCTTCCTCTCAGCTCTGGTAAACACTGCGCTACTTTAGTAGTTATTTTAAGTTTTTACAGTACAGTGTTTTTGTGCTTATTGGAGCGAGGAGGAGACAAATCTAATTGGAAGAGTATTAAGTTAAAGTGCACTTTGTCTCTCTTTTGTTGCCATAGTTCACATTAGTGGTCTTTCATCAAAGTCGCTTACATATATCAGTTCTGTTCCTGTAGATGCAGTCACACACATCACTCATTTCATGTTGTCTTTCGTGTCTGTTGAAGCTGGGAGTGGATGGTTTAATGGTGTCTAACACTACGGTGTCCAGACCAGAGACGCTTCAGGATTTGCACAAGTCTGAGATTGGTGGGCTGAGTGGCCTGCCTCTCAAAGACCTCTCTACTAACACTGTTAGAGAGATGTACAACCTCACTAAAGGTACTTAGTTTTTGTCCTTTTTCCAATCACTGGTGAATGAAGAAAGTACATATAAAATACACTTATGATTGTTTTTTGCAGGTAGAATACTAATTGTTGGAATTGGTGGTGTAGCCAGTGGCCAAGATGCTATGGATAAGATCCGTGCCGGTGCATCACTGGTTCAGCTTTACACAGCTTTGACCTACCAAGGTCCGCCCATAGTGACGAAGATAAAGCGAGAATTGGAACAACTTCTTAAGTGAGTATCACTGTGAATCGGAGGGGTTTTCCTTTGATAAAGTTGGGGCAAATCTTTTAGTGTACGTGTTAAGATTTTTCAAGGGGTCCCTTTTAATAATATTGGTCTTATTATTGGAAATATAATTTCCCTCACTAAGTGAATAGCTGAAATCTGTGAATGCTGAATGTGTACTAACTGGAACATCATCCTGCCCCATGTTCCCAGCAATTTATTTGAGTTATCATCACTGATGGCAAAGATAGCCCACATTGTGTAAATAAGGCCATAATGAACCATATTTATCCTTTTTAACATTATTGAAAATGTTTTAGCATCAGCCTAGTACTTGCAAAGAAGTATTTGATAGCAACACTCAAAAAAGCAACTCTGAGTAATGAGACAGCTGTTTGTTGTTCATCAAAAATCTCCTTAATTTTCAACATAAATGCATTTTAATTTTTACAGAGAACAAGGTTTTAGCAGTGTATCAGAGGCAGTTGGAGCAGATCACAGAGGAGCAGATGGATTGACTCATGTGCAGAGTGCGCTGAAAGAGATGGTAAATGTTAACACAGACAAACCGCACCTGTAGCTGCCATCTCCTCCAACCAAGCAACATGATCCTCAACTTTTCTTGAAATGTAATAAAGGGGGAGTATTTGCGATTGTCCATCCGTCCGCCCGCCCTGATTTCAGGGATGAGATATGGTTCGAACTGTTTGCTGTTGAAAACATGTTTTCGGTATTAGTGGTGATTAAATGCTAAAGGCACCAAACCTTAGCTTTTCTCCTTTACTTGAACATTATGGCAAAGTTTGTAATTAAAAGTCTTTGATGTTGTGCTGGCCCTGCAGTCCCATGTCAAAGTCTCCATGGCCAAGACACTGAACATGAGGTGCATTTGTAACTGTATTTCAGACGGGAATTTTTGTTACCGTGAAACAGCCAAAAAGACAAAAATTTGACATGATGTTATATGAATGAAATAGCAAAATTGTTTTAGGACCTGTCTAATACATAAGTTATAACCTGCATTCAAATTTGCAACATAGGTTTAACCCTTACCTTAACCCTTCTGTATGATTCATAACAAAAATAAATAAATTATGGTATATTTTAAAGAATTCTAGGTAATCATTGTCCTTTACCTGGAGCCTTGATTTGTATCATTTTTATAATATTGAATTATGACTTAAAGTGCGTGACAAAAGAACTTGTAATGGGCCCTTCAACAAAAGATACAATTTGCAACATGAACATATCCCAGACCAACCCTCCCACCCAGACAAAAATCAAGAAAAGATGACAAAGTAATTACAATATTCAATACAACACAATATATAGACCAAATAAACGTATGTATAAATGACAAAACCTTAAACCAATCAGACACGTTAGGGGTGTGAATCTTCACTGGTGTCACAATGGATTACGATTATCCTGTCAATGATTTGGATCAATTTGATATCACGATGCATCATGATACATCATCTCATTAATGCTATAATATATTGCTAAACATGGTTTTCATTAACAAATTAAATCAGTTATACACTCCACTTTAATTCTTATTTTATATCTGCTCTTAATCAAATTTCAATAATCAATTTTTGATTATGGTCTGTCACTCCAGCGATGCAGAATCGTCCAGGACCAATTGTAACACCCCTAATACACAGCTCTCCCCAGCACAAAGCCTCTTTGGAGTCCTCTAGAAAGATTTAGTACCTTCCCCATTTCCCCCTGTAGACATCCAATCTGGAAATCCATGTTTATGCCTTTTTCAAATTGTCACCATCCCAGCCATTTTACAAGACCACTTTGTAATTGACAGCACCCCTTCATTCTTCCATCCTCTTAAATTAATCTGTTTGTTTGGACCCAACTTCTTAGGGGCGCATCTATTCCACTTAGAATTGATCCATCTACTAGAACAAATAATTTGCAATTTGACATAGGTTATTATGTATTCCGGTCCAACATTCCTGGGCCTTATCACAGGACCATAGGACATGATGTAATTGGCTGTCCTCTGTCTTACATTTCCAACAATTTGGTGTGTCTTTCAAACAGAAGTGTGTACCTTTTTTAAAGAGATGTATTTTTTTGTGAATGTACTGTGTACCGCCCTTAGATTTCAGCAATTTCTGAGAACAGCTCATGTTTAGACGAATGAATCACACAGACTGGAAAATATGCAAAACAAGAACAAGGTTACACTATGGGAAGAGCTGCTGAGAAACATCTTCTGCCTGAACAGAGTGTAGTCAACTTACTCTTCCTAATCATCTGTAGCAGCAGCAGCAAACACAGTGGAGTGCTGCATTATTTAAGAGATGTTCAGCCTTGAAAGAACTAAGATGATTTTGCTATGTTCCCAACAGCAATAGAGAAAGCTCTTCAAGTCTTCTTCCCTTCAGCTGAACTCTCACTCTCCTCTGTTGTTTTTACCTGTGGGTATCTTGGCCTGGTGGAAGCTGCTGCCATTATTGTTATTTTGGTTTTTTTCTCCCTTATCGACACATTTAGATGCCGTCATAGCCTATTACATTACCGCCTGCTAATCCCAGAATAAACAGCAGTCATTAGACATATCCAGTGAAGGCAGCAGTACTGTGAGGATCAGTTGTGAGCTGCCGGGCATCTCCTTCCTCCTCCTCCCTCTCACAGAGGCCAAGTCCAGACTGGCTTGTATTCTGTATGTGTTGTCACAGAGAGGTGAGACCTGGCTTACAGACAAGGACAACTTCAATTTAGATGCGTGGTTTCCTCATATAACATTAATCATAGCTATGAGGCAGCACTTATCTAAAAACCTATTAAAATTTCCTTTATTTAAATATATACATTTTCACCATAACTTGATGCAGAAAAGGTACAAATTGTTACAGAGAAATTTACCAGAATGCAGGAAATTAAAATAATGTTAAAAAGTGGAGATCTCAAACCATTTCAATGTTAAAGAATCATGCCACCATTTGTTGAAATAGGGATGATCACCGTCTCCCCTAGCTGTAGATTTGTAGAGACGCATTTTTTGTCTCATTGCATGCATTTTTTTAGTTCGGTGCAGCGCGGCTGCTAGTTTACTTAGCGTAGTGAATGGAATCCTATGTTGCCGGTTAGCATGTGTTGAGTAAAAGTGAGCCAAAAAAAACAAAAAACGAATTACTTATTGTGGCTTGTGTATTCACGAGTACAAATAGCAATGCATATTAAGACTAGACGATTTCCTAGACAGATACTGAACTAGGACAGTGTTCTTCCACCCAATATAGTCCCAAATCAATATCTGAGGAGCCACAAGAAGTACTTTGGTTGTTGTTTTTTTGTTTGTGAACATGGTTAAGGTTATTTATCCTATACCTGTTAACTATGTTTATTTTGTAGGGTTGGGTGCCAAACTTTGAGGTACCAACCAAATTGCCTCCACAGTATCAACCATCAAAAATGAGTTGAGTTATGCAAACTCTTACATAATCTGTTGATTGTCAGTATGTGTAGATCTAGGGAATTGTAAACTGAACTTCAACTATTTGGAAATAAGCAGACTAATAACAGTTAGTAATAAAACAGATTATCAAAACCTTTATTTGTTAAAAGAAGGATGCAACCCCTGAAAAAAAAATACCATCCTGGAATTTGTTAAAACACAGTTCATGGAGCAAAAGACAAAAAGGTTGTGAAGATGAAAAGCCGAACAGCATGTCACGCGTTCAACACCATTTCACTGTGAAGCATGTTGATGGCAGCATCATTCTATGGGGGAGGTTTGTTAAGAGTTGACAGAACGGAGAATTGAGACAAATGTATGGAATATCTTGAGAGGAACCTGAATGAGACTGCCAAAGACTTTAGATTGATTTCAACAGGACCGTGACCATAAACCCACAGATTTCCACACTGGAATAACTTCAGAGCAATAGCATGAAATCCCTGCAGAGAACCATGCCAAAGATTTAACTCAAATCACATTGAAAACCAGTGAGATGATTTGAAAATGCCCAATCACAGACAATTCCCACATTGACTGAGCCAAACGAAATCTGTTACAAAGGCTGAGAAAACTAGTCCTCAAGGGAATTAATGTATCCGCTTTGACTCCAATAAGATTTGCTTTCAAAGGCGCTTCTTGTGTGAAAAGTGAATTGACTATATTTTTTTACCACTGCTACTGTATTGAAAATCGGCCTTCCCTGTCCTGCTGGAAACATGTATGTTTTTTTAAATCTAGAGAGGTAAATAGTTATTTACAGGTTGGGTTGTTTCTTAAATGGCAGTGAATTATTTATTTTGAGAAGGCCATGTTTTATGTTGCATTATTGGCAGACACTTGTGTTCAAAGTGACTCATTATAAATGCATTCAAACCGTTAAGATTTTTAAACACCCTGAGTTTCTGTGGGCTGAACATTGTAACTCTTCGAGGAAAATCATCAGCAACTCCTCAAGGCAAGAGGCACACACATTTGCAACAGCTGATAGCACTTCTGTCCTCTCTTATCATGGCAAAGCAAAGGATAACCATGGAGCTAATTTATCAGACTCCTCATCATTAGGGGTTTCCAATTTTCCACAGCGTTTGTACTTATATGAAGGCAGGTCCTTGATGAATCGTGTCAAATTCTGAAAAACAGGTAGACGCTAATTGCTAGTAAGGCGGATGACAAGCAGACGTGATTATGTAACTCCAAGTGCTGTAGGTGCTGTTTGAGATGTTTGTTTGCCATAAGGAGGAGGGAAAAGAGGCATTCCAGCTGTGAGCCTGTCAGGTCAGGTCAGGTCAGGTCAACCAAATAGGCATAAATGTTCTTCCTGAATCCTGATAGTAATATGTTATTTGGATGATTGTATTAAATATAAAAACATTTTTTGCCAGAAGTGAACATGGTACATTGGAAGAACTGTATAAACAAGCAAATAACAATGAGGAAGGTGTAATTAAAGAGGGAAGAAATGAAGGATGGAAAGGAGGACATATAGTAGTCTAGTCAAGTTTATGTAGCACAGTGGGGCGCCTGCTTAGCTCACCTGGTTGAGCTCACCATGTACAAAGGCTCAGTCCTTAACGCAGCGGCCGTGGGTTCAATGCTGACCTGCAGCCCTTTGCTGCATGTCATTCCCTTTAAGCTATGCCTTTACTGTCTTCAAGCGTTCAATGTAATAAAGGCTTACCATGCCCCAAAACATTATCTTCAAAAAAAAAAAAGTTTATAGCCCATTTCATTACAACGGTTGTAGCAAACCTAGTTCTAGTAGTATGGATTTCCAGAGAGTAGGACCACGACAGAGGGCACCAAAGGCTGATTCAGAATTGATTCAAACTATAGCGAGGAGACCTTTACTTGATGATATAAGGGGTCTGACCGGGGCTATATTCAGTGAGCATGCCAGCAACCTTTTTATGTAACTCCCACTTCCAATAAAGTAGGCGAACACCCCCTCTTTCTTTCTTAGCCATGCAGTAAAGCCATATGGGACTTCAGCTCTCATTAGCCCAAGACAGCGTGAAACAAGATAGCTGGAAGGCATCACAGATTACCATCATTCAACCCTGGAAGTGGTTTCTCTACAGCTCTTTAGAATATTAGCCCATCTGTACATTAAATACACACACATATATCCCATATATACAAAAGATGCAAAGCTTAATTAATTTTATGTCAAAATTACAAAAAACACTGTTAAGCTTTAGTAAGGCTTTATACTGAATCTGATGTAAAAATATACAGAGAAAACTAAATACTAATTTTTAATTAGAAAGGTTCTTAATATATTAAGCATTTATAAGCTAATATTGCACTGCTTATTGGTAATACATGTATTATCAGTTTGGACAGATGTGACAGATTGATGATTGATGACAGTTTATTTTTCATATTGTAATTGGCCTCTTGCTGGAAAGCTGATGAATTCAAGAGCAATAGCTGGTGTTGTTATACCAACTTCCTCAAACAGTAAAACCCCTGTGATAAATATTACAGAGAAACCTCTCTGTCTGAGGACCGGCTGCACTGACATGACCACTCAAGTTAAGTGCAGTAGTGAGTTTATTGAGGAGTCTCTGGATGAACTGTGTATGTGGCTATACAGTATTTATAGAGGGCAATGTCAGCACAGACTCAGGTAGACCTGACACCAGACCCGCAGTCTGTACATGTGTGAGGCTTGGTCTGTTGGGCAAGTGGCAGCACTTGGGCCACACTGAATAATCTAGCTGACATATGTACAAGGCATGGGACCGAGCAAGATGGATGGTCGGGGATGTAGCTGGTTTTTCTGAACTCTCTAGGAGCTTCTGCTCTTTTTATAGAAGAAACTTTCTATGAGGACAGTGAGAAAGTCTGCATGGGCAATTCAACTTCATCAGTTAACTGATTGGCATACTATTTATGAGTGAGAAATGCCAGCAAACAGAAAAGCACTTCACTTTGCACAAGTTTGGAAAACAAAATACAGTTAAGACAATCCATATCAGGGACTGATTGTCCCTCTAGTGGTTGAGTGAATAGCCTTACCATAGCAATCCACATGATAACTAATAACAAATATTTCAACTCACATCTCTTTTTTTAATGGAAAATATTGGTCAGGGTGGGAGAGAGTGATATAATGGTTGAGATGTGTGTTGCCATGAATAAATATGGATGGTTTTATACAGATTGATCACGTCTCACACTGACTCAACAGATAATGATCATGCAGAGGTGGGCCACAGTGAATTTACACATAGACAATTTTAATGCTCGGCTATGACAATAAAGTTTGTCATATTCTAGGTTGTTTTTATTTACTTGTTTTTAAAAATTCAGCTGTTGCCTTTGATTGATTGGATTCTCTACTGCACTTTTACTGTTTTTCCTTTATTGAATTTTGAAAACCTAATACTCCACTGTAACTTTAATAAAGAAGCCTTGCAAGCCTGAAGTAAAGTGATAAGGCTTTTCCCCTCATCTCTGAGGCTTTCTCTAAATGGTTTTGGGAATAACTAGCTTTCTTGCCAAGATATTAGATGAGAAGATTAATACCACTGTCATGTAAGAGTGGTATTAATCTCTCTCCACCAGAGAGTTCCCAAAATGAAAACTGAATTTACTTATAATCTATTTCATTTAGATTTTCTTTTATCAGAGTTTCAGACTTTGACTGGTAAAATACCAGATCTCAACTGAGCGCAAAAAGTTCTCTACTTCTTAGAAAAATTCATGTACAACATAATTCTTCCTTCTCATATTTATATTTTATCATCCTGAAAGTAATCAATTTTGGTTTAGTCTATATGTCACGAGGCCACATTGTTTTAAATGCAGTTTCTTACAGACAAGTGTAAAATATTTTCATTAAAAAAAAAAAAATCAGCATACCTATAGTAAAACTAAGTGCACATATCTCTTACCAATATAAATATACCTCACCCTTTTAACTAATTGTCAGAGGAAGAACTACATTGTCTAGACCATGAATGGGATGAAGAAGATAATGAGGGGATAGTATTCCTGGTTGTTCAGAATCATTTTACAGATTATTTTGACTCTTGCTAACCTGGAGCGGACATGGCTTGTTGTTCCCACCCCCACCTATCACCGCTCCCAGCCATCTCTGCCTTTGCCCTTTCCTCTGCCGAGCCAAAAACAGATGCCAGCCACAGGTGGTATCTGTGCTTTATCGGTTCTGACACACATCTCTTGTCTTAAGAGCTTAGAGAGACAATTAAAAATTAATTAGAACACTGAAACGAGGGAGGACCAAAAAGAAATAGGACAGACAACAAAACATAACCTTGCTGAGGCTCCAAAGTGCTCTGACCTGTTGTCTACAATATCTCTTGCTGGCAGCACTATTGTGTGTGTGTGTGTGTGTGTGTGTGTGTGTGTGTGTGTGTGTGTTTGTGTGTGTGTGTGTGTGTGTGTGTGTGTGTGTGTGTGGTTGTGTTGTGGTGTGACAATAGAGATACAGAGTCTGTCTAATCTAGAAAACATAGTTGCCATGAAAATGCCTGAATATCACATGAGAAAGAGATGTTTATTTATGCACTTCTACCTTCAACTCTTTACACTTAATTTGTAGGCTCCCTCAAAACAGCTGGTCTCTTCAAGACTAAGGTTGAGCACAAGCACGCCCTAGACATTTGACCACATTTAAATGATTCTGAATAACAAATAACCATCATCCTGTTTTTTGTTTACTTGCAAATTAGTATTTACTATCTATCTGTAGCTCATTTATAAGTGACTGGCTTTGTATTTCCCTTGTTGTATTTGAATTGTTTTCAGTCACAAGCTGTTACACATATATAACCTGCTGTTTTACGCACATTGTTACGACAATTAGAGGTTGTGTCTTCTCTACACAACAGGACTGGTACATTCAGTATGAAAAGCAGCTTCCTAGTGCTCTTAAAGTAGCTGTGTGAGTGGTAAACTGGGTTGGAGTCCCATGTTTTTACAAACTAGCACTGTCAAATTATCCCTGGAAAAGTCATTCTTACATTTTAACATATTAAATCTAGTTGTCTCAGATGCAGCTTCTTAGATGAACTCTAAATGATTGAGATGACAGTGCTATGTACACATACGAGGACCGTATCCACTGCATTTAACACATCCTAACTACTTAGCAGCCCTACCTATAGAATGAGCCACCGTGACTAGGAGATCCGGTTGATGCAAGAATATTAAAAGATCTGACCTCAAATGTGCAATCACCTATGATTTGAGCCTGGAGGGAGATAAATCCAACAAGCTTTGTTCATTGGAACTTATACTGACCTACTGGTCATACTGGATATAGTGATGTAACTATGAATCCAACCATTCAGAGCTCAGGGAGTGATACGGACTTCAAATAATTTAAGAAAGAGCCAATGTTAAGGTTTAAAAACAGATATGGGAAATAGGGGAAATTAATCCAGATAAATGATGCATGAGGTAGAACAAGGTGACAGGCAGACAAACAGCATAACTTCAAACTGTTTACATTCAGTACATATTTATAATATATCTATAACCATAGAAACTATACCGTTTATATTCAGAAATGGATGATAGGTGCAATTTACCACCTACTGGCAGCACATTTTCCATGTTTTGTGAGTAAATGTACTACCACAGTAGCCGTGTAAAGCCTCTGGACAGTGAGCAATGTTGTCAACCAGTAGCCTCCAAAGATGTAACACCAGGCACAAATAATATAATTCACTGTTATTGTATGGATGTAATGTAGCTAATGTAAGGATTCCTCAGTGAGTCTGCACAGTAAATACACACCAGGCTGTTCAGATGAAAATGCAATAATATGGTGTATAAGTAACACATAAGCTTAGTGGTCACATACATCCATTAAGGGTCCATGATTTATTCTCCCTGCTATCTTTCGAACAACCTCATATTTCTCACTCTTGGCCTCCGTCCCATGAGCAGATAAGTGCCAGATCTTTGTTTTTTTATGTTGGAACCAGAAGTGGAGTAGGCCTACACTTTTATTATGTTGGTGCTGACAATAGTAGTCAGCCGTTCATCTCTTCCATCTTGCTTACTAATGTTTTCTCAATGGCAAGGTCACTCTCTAACAAAGTAACTGTAAAATACAAACATATTTCCTCATCTCTGCAAACAAACAAACACACATGCATGCACGTACACACACAAACACATCACATTATAATTTGGGTCACTAGGTTTCAAGATAATTTTCATTTCATTCTGTGTCTTTAGGTTTAGGCTGTATGTAATTTCCTGCTGCTAGGGGTCTCTAAATCGAAACAATGGATGTAAACACAGACTTTTGATGACTTTGTAAAGTACGTAGGCTTATGGGAGTTGTTGTCTTCATTATTAAAAACCATTGTCGATTAAAATGTATCTGTTCCCAGACGAGGTAATCAATGCATTAAAGTTTTATTCATGTCATGTTTAGTAACGTTTATTCATGTCATGTCATTCTAACGAAATAGCTGCCATGTTTCTACATAATTACTTAGATTCTAGTGGTAACTGACCAGTTAGCGAGCAAGCAAAAATTCTCCAGCAGCTAAAACCACAGTATCACAATATATTTAACATCTGTGTCCCCTCTAAGATGTTTTCAGCCCCGGGTGAAAGGGGTTTTCTGTATAGCTACTGCCCGACACTTGAGGGTTCGCCAATGGGGATGGGGATGGGGGGGGGGGACATCTCCAGGGCTCGATTTTGGCTTGATGCTGGATCCAGTCTGTCTGATATGGTCTGTTATTGCTGTTAACCGTAATACACTGCTTTCTTACTTGCACGATATCAAATATTCCCTCATGTTGGGTATCCATGAATCCTGTGGTGTGTGTAGCTCTTTCTCCACATTGCACGACATGGCAAATGTAATCCCAGTGGGATCAAGCCAGAGCAAGCAATGCTGAGGTAGTTTTCCAGCAGCTTGTGTAACTGCTGAGGTTGTGAATAATACAGCAGTGAGCTGAGTGCATTACTGTCATGCTGAATTCCATTAAACTCACAAATAAAATGTTCCCAAACACATTTATTGTTTCCAAATCTGATGCAATCACCACTGATTAATTATGCACTACTAATACAACTCTGTACAGTGATTCAGTATAAGCACAATAATTATATGTTTTCTTACATAAAACCAGTAATGATTAGGCGCTGTAGATTTCATACTTTTCTCTGTTTGTGACATATTTTAAACTAGAAAAAAGTTTTGTTTACCTACATGTAAGAAGTTAATTTATTTCAGTTTGCGCATTACATGCTAACATATTAAATTTATTTTGTATTGACCATTAAATTCCCTCACGTGTGTTAGTGGGTTGAAACTATTCCTTTAATGGGCAGGGGTAAATGGGACAAAATCTTTTTGTCTTTTACTATCATGTTGATTGAACTATTGGAATAATAAACACCACTTTATTGTGTTTATTAGTTGTACTTATTTTGTTGATTCTGTTGCTAAATTGTTACTATATCAAAGAACTGTAATTTATGACTAAATTACATTGCAACAATGCAAGAATTTGACCATAAGTTAAAATGTTGTAATTTTATGGGGCAAAATCCTCTTCAATCTCATTCATATATATTATTATTTTGTCAAATTTTACAATACAGAAATGAAAACCATACACAAGACATATAACTCACACACTGGTGTGATTATTTTATGTTGAAAGTAGACATTATGCCCTGAAAAGATAGGCGGCACAGTATGAGGGTCTGCTATTTTCATAATGCTCTTTATAATAAATCTCTGTGGTTCGCAATCCTATTTTGATTTAGTCTTTGCTGATTTAATAAATATACAGATACTTTTTTCATTCATATTTGCTTAGACAAAAATAAACAATATTATAAAATGCTAAAAATAAAAGTTAACATTATCCGACATATGGCACAATGCAAATGGCTCTTGCAGTAACTGATATACTGCATTTCGTACATGCTTGAGGCAGATTGTTTTCAAAATAAATTAAAAAATAAATGGTTATCCACATTATTCCAAAGAGGAACAGTGCCAAGATTTCTAAACACACATACAACACCCCTTTTAAATGATAGATGAAAAACCCACCAGTGTTTAAAAAAACTATAACGGCGTGGATATTGTGGATGTCAGTGCTGCTCTAGGTTCGGTGCCTGGCGTTATTGAATAGAGAGGAAGGCGACAAATTGTCAAAAGAACATGTGGATGGAAGATTTAAAATTTGGCTTCCATTTACATTTCTCAGTAGCAAATAATTGCATTTATTTCATGTTTGAATTATCCTTTTTTTGTAAATCTATTATGGGGTTTACATTTGCATTAAAGTAATAGTTTGACAGTTTTGGAAATGTACTTTCTTGCCAAGAGTTAAATAAGCAGAGTGATAACACTCACACAAATGTACTGTGAATATGAAGCTCCAGCCAGGAAACTAAGCTTAGCATGAAGACTGGAAATTGGGGCAAGCAAGTTAGCCTGGCTTGGTTTAAAGGCAACAAAATATGCCTACAAGCAGCTCTAAAACCCACTAATTAGCACAGTACATCCTGTTTGTTTAATCTGTACAAAAATCCAAATGTTATCAAGTCAACCTAAAACGACAAGTTGTGGTTTACAGCCAAGATATACTGTAGTGTGGCACACAACCTAATGTAACATACTGTATATAGAAAGTGTTAATTAGTGAGCTTTAGAGGTGCTGATAGGCCAATTCACGCCATGTTGAAGGGAGTGGTCTCGCTGAAAGAGCAGGGTCACACCCTTCCTGAAGCGATGGTCCCTGACACTGTAGATAATTACATTACAGCAACTGTTTCCTGTCAGGATCCAGAAGGCAAAAAAGGAAAAGTTACACCAGGTGTATCCCACCACGTTCCCGAGCACAAAAACTGCAATCGGAGAGAAGGATGCTGTGAAGGCAAATGTAAGTATGCCAATTGTCTTGGCAGCTTTGATGTCGGAAAAGGAGGGCCTGTGAGAGCACCCTCCACCTGCTCCTCCTGTGTCACTCAGACTCCCTTCTGAGAGCAGTTTGCGTTTTCGGGAGTACTGTCGGATGCTAGTGAAAGACACAATGTTTACTGCTAATGTGCCACCAAGCAGTGTGAAGTCAAATGCTGGGAATAACAGCAAAATGTTGGCATCAGGTGGCAGCTGGCTTCCGAACAATATTGGGGAGTAGTTACACATACGACTGCACTCATTGTACTCCAAAATGAAGTTGCTGCTGAAGATGAGGGGTGCAAGAGCCAGCAGGAAGCTGGCAGCCCAGGAGAGCAGGATGAGAAACAGAGTTCTTCTCCGGGTCACCAAGGCGTCCTTGTGGAGTGGCCACAGGATGGCCACGCTTCGCTCCAATGTCATGAGGAAGATGGTGCTGATGGAGACAAAAGTGCATCCAGCAAACACAGGGCCAATCAGCATGCAGGGCTGCCAAGGACTCACCAGTCCCCCAAAAGAAGTGGAGGTGGGCGGGGAAGTAGAACTACCCTGGTACCAAATGGGAGGTGTGCTGGTCACCATCAAAGAGATCTCAGTGTAGACGGAGAAAGGGACCACAAGAACACCGACCATCATGTCTGCTATGGCCAAAGACACTGTCAGAAAGAGACAAGAAGAAGAGGGCAAAGGGGACACAGGCTGTTATCTAGGTAAAAAACTTCCAGTTCTTTTAGTTAAAATTTAACTAAGAACTTTAATTTTTTGCTGTATTAAATCACCTAGTGTTTTGATAAAAAAAGTGAATGCACCATTTCAATCATTAATGTACTACAATACATTACTATTAACTTGTTGTGGTTAGAAGGTCTTTGGATTTGGAAGGTTGATAAATTCTTCTTCATGAACAATATTGATTTTGATAGAAATACGAAAGTCCATTTTGCAATTTTTTAAACATTCAGTACGAATATTGAATTTCTGTCGCAAAGAACCATCCCTATGAATCAGTATTGTAGAATGCATATACTTGGTTAGTTGTAATAACTTTCTGAAATAACACATTGCATTACACCTGCTCACCGTCTGCACTTTAGCACTCTCATTGTGATTAATGTCATGTTAGCATGCATTGAGCATTGAGTAGTTAGACATTAAACACCATTTACCTTTCAGGTATCCCTGTGGTGTTCGGGACTGTCTTGTTTGCACAAAGACAGTAAGGGTGATCACATTTCCAACCACGATGGCAAATGCCAGGCTGACCATGAACACCACTGCCAAAGTACGATTTAGAAATCCACAGCAACAAAGGGTGCAGAGAGGGGCCAGTGACTGGCCTGAACCGAGTCCTGCCTGAGCAGGTGCAGTCAGGTTAAAGAGACAGTCTGTAGTCGGCAACAGAACTGCTGTACTTCCGGGAACAGTGATGTTGGGAAGCAGAGCAGTCATGGCCCAGGATAGACCGGTTTTACCCTTCGAAATGTGTAGGTGGCAGGGCCCCCCAGGAAACCATGTCCTGGACTGGGATACTACACTGATGAAAATGAAAAATATATGGAGGCAGGTAAATCATCTGTCCAAATAATAATCAAACCTGGTTAAGCATTAAGTAATGTATATCATTAATCTGCAAGTTAAGCACAGTCGGCCATAGTTTCTCTCACTTACTGTAACAACAAATCGACACTCCCATCAACCATCAGTCTTTACTGTTGGGACCACAAGTCTATCTTGTCACAGAGCAGTGTGAACACCCACTCCATCATGAAGGATACTGCAAGTAAAATGTTTTACCTGAGCACACTTACTGTACAAAAGCTAATGGATTAAGTTTAGTCTTTTTTTTTAAAGAAATATTACCCCATTGGTTGGGTTTGTACAAACCTTTCTAAGAAATGGAGAGTTATATCCAGCTTTCAGGTATTGATTGCTGAAAGAGACAAAAACGTCCTCCATTAATCAATAAAAAGATTCTCTGAATATTGTTCTATTGCTGAAAATCACATTTATATTGTAATTTCTCTAAGTGCAGACATTTTAACGACATGGCATCTCATGATTGAACATGTCAACCCACATTTTTTTTGGCCTTTTTATTTTTACAGGACAGATGAAGACATGAAAAGGGAGAGAGAGGGGGGAATGACATACAGCAGGTTTGAGTCGAACCCACAGCCACTGCGTTAAGGAGTAAACCTCTACATGTGTGCGCCCACTCTACCAACTGAGATAACTCAGCCACAACTCATTTGTTTTTAACGGGAGTTAATAACAATTAACACTTTAACTTGTCCTCTGCAATTTGTTGCAACTGTAGCATGTAGAGTTTTATAGAGATTTATATTCATTCATATTAATTGCCAAAACACCTCACTGGATAATTTTTAGCATTGGCTTTTAGATAGCAAACCATGTCCCTTCAAGTAAGTCATTCATTTGGAGCAACTATGTTATAAAGATCCTTGCTTAACCTGCATTATCTCTATATCAATGATAAAAAGATTAAGTTCAGTGACTAATAGCTTACATTATGTTATATTTTGAAAGCCTCCTATATAAGGCCACAATTAAGAAGCTAACTGCTATTCAATATGTTGCTAGTTGTAAATTTCATGGCTGTACGTTGATCGTCTGTTAAATAATACATTTTATTTATTGTTTTATGGTAATGTTGTATTAGAACCAGCCAAGCACTTATAATAAGAGGTTCTTGTGAAGCAGAATAATGAGCTTTTGTGGGTGTGCGGTCTATGACCAGCATATTGTTCAGGATTTAATGACAACTTAAGACAAATTGCATATGAAAGGACTGAAAAGCTTGTCTTCCTTCTACCAATTAAATTCAAAGACGCTGATGGTAACACATCACATATTGCTAGAGCAAGCCAATTCAAAAACATATGCAGTGCTAGCAGCATGAAAAAAAAAATGCATACACAAAGTTGAAGTTGTTCATATTCTTTTATTTTTAGATTCTTTTTTGGGCATTTTAGGCCTTTAATGGACAGGACAGCTGAAGATGTGAAAGGGGAGAGAGAGGGGGAGTGACATGCAGCAAAGGGCCGCAGGCTGGATTTGAACCCGGGCCGGCTGTGTCGAGGAGTAAACCTCTATATATGGGCACCCGCTCTACCCACTGAGCTATCTGGGTGCCCAAAGTTGTTCATATTTTTAATAAAAAATTAATAAACAGTGGCAAAAAATGTACCTCCAAGTAACTACAAAAGCCCTTTTTGGACATAGATTATGTAACACTGTTGGCTTCATCTAGCGGTGAAAGTCATTTAGGTTGCCATTTCGGTAGGTGTACTATTTACGTTCATGTACCAGTACGTTAATGTTCCTTATGGTTTTATTCTGACTCAGACATGGCGGCAGACAGCAAGAAAGAAAAGGATTCAGTAGTTTCCATTGAGAACACAACACTGATCTCAGTGTTGTGTTCTCAATGGAAACTACTGAATCCTTTTGCATATCATTTCCCCTTTCATTTCTTCAGCTGTCCTGTCAATAAAAAGGCCTAAAAATGCCCCAAAAAATAATCTTAAGAAAACCTTCAACCAGATCCAACCAAAAGGCTTTGAGAAGGACCATTAATATGGTAAGGGGGTTAATAAACAAATGCTGTATTTACTTCAAGATAGTGTTGCTTCAAATCCGTCGCACATTTTTGTTTTTACATTTTACATTATATGGGCTTGAGCTAATCTTTGAAATACACAAGTTGGTTCAGTGCAATGTAATGTGGCAACACGTACAATGCGTACACATACAAATTGTTGTGTTTCTTTGTTGTTTCCCAGTTTCTCCCATGTCAAGTCTTGTTTTACCTCCTGTCTTTTGTTTTTGGGATTATCTGCCCCGCCTTGATGACTTTCACCTGTTCCCCAGCACTTGTGTCACCTGTCTCCTAGAAAGGACACGTATGTAGAACCAAATTGTAATCACTGCAATTATTCAATTATAATTAACTAGATTCTTTTTTGGGCTTTTCCACCTTTCATTTTTGACAGGACAATTAAGTGAGAAGGAGGACATGCAGGAAATTGTCACAGGTTGGTTTCAAACCCTGGATCTCTGCATTGAGACATAAACCTCTTAAGTACATGAGCGCCTGCTCTGCCACTGACCCAACCTGGCCACCAGAGACAATGTTTTTTAAAGTGAATTATTCTACATTCAGCTTGCCCACTTTAAACAATGAATGGTCTTGGCATGAGCACATAGCATCTTTATGAATGAATGAGCTGTAATTGTGTCTCTGGTGAGAATACAGCTTAGGCAAAGAGACTGTGCCAAATGGCTACCCAATTGCCTGATTGATACCATTGTTTGTAGCCTTCACACTGTTGTATACTGTTGGCTTAGTATTTACCTGGTCATCATTCAAGCCTTCAGAGAGGACCTTATGAAATTGTATCTGTCTGCACAATTCTGTGGTTGTTTTTCCCCAGTAAGCATTTCAATTCAACAAATCTTTATTATCCCCGGAGGTAGGGATGGGCGATAAATAGGTATGTGATTTAAAAAAAAAGGTATTTCAGAAGAAAAAGATGATTAAACTTAATGGCAAATCTTAGGACATGTTTTTTTTAGAAATACTTTCATTACATAATAAAATAAACTAATAATTACATTATAGGCCATGGGGTTTTCCAGAGTAACTTTCACTACAAATTCATCTGGCTTCCGTTTATGCAGTACAATCTGACATTTTTATAAATTAAAACGACGATCTTTACATTTTTATTTACTTAATTTTGATTATTCCGGCAGTTTTTCTAATCTCCTATGACTACATGAAAAACCAAGTAAACTTTTTACATTCTCCCTATGACTTTCAAAGTGTAATAAATAGTACATCTTGCTGTATTTTAATCTACAGGTGAAAAATACAGTTTTTTTTCCACACTTCTTTTCTCTGCTGTTGTTTCTTGGCCCTCTCTCTCTCTCGTTGTGCTGTCACATAGCTTTCTACAGTCATGTGACACGAGCCAGCTTCAGGGCTGTTTTTTATTTATTTTTTGTTCTGTTTTTAAAGTAGTACAAATAGGTTATGTACTCATAAAACAATGGACTGGAAGTTTGTAAGTACACAGGAGTTTGTTTAAATAACACTTGCAGGCTTGCTTCTGCTATTGAAGTAAGTTTGGAGACACCACCTCATTTTATAATTAAATTAATAAATACGTTTGTATCTCTTTTCAATGTTGTAATTTGTAAGACATGTCCCTAAGCACTCTTCTTACTGCAGCTAGGTAGCTTGCTCTCACAGAATTTCCATGAAATGAACACAACCCCTTAACTCAAAATCTGAGGCAGTTTCACGAAATCGCCAAAAAGTCTATGATAGGCCCAGGGAAGAATTCTGTGAAATAAACACGACCCCTTACGTTAAGGAAAAGGTAGTGGGTGGGCTTACGGTTCTGGAGTGAAAGTGAAGTGACACCAACCTCCTTATGCAGATTTTCGGGCTTTCATACTACTCGCCACCGTAGTCGCTCCTAATGCTACGTCTTCTCATTGACTTTACATGGCACTTTACACGGCATTGTTTGTCACGGTGGCCACACAAACCTTTCAAAAATTTCGTGACACTGCCACGTAATGAAATGTAAATGTGCTGTATTTATATAGCGCTTTTCCAGTCTTAAAAACTGCTCAAAGCACTTTTACATCTACAGGAAACATTAACCATTCACACACATTCATACACTGTGGCCGGGGCTGCCCGGCAAGGTGCCACCTGCTCGTCAGATAAACATTCACACTCCGATGCGCAGCACCGGGGGCAACTCGGGGTTCAGTGTCCTGCCCTAGGACACTTTGACAATGACTGCAGGTGCGGGGATCGAACCACCAACCTTCCAATTGGCAGGCAACCACTCTACCACTTAGCCACAGCCGCCCCCTAATAAGGTGTTAACAGTTCGTGATCCTTTCACTGAATTCTGTGAGACCAGGCTGGCCGCTAGCAGTGGCAGCAGAGAGCAGAAGCCAGCCGGCAAGTGTTATTTCAATAAACTCCTGGTGTACTTGCAAACTTTCCAATCCATCGTTTTATGAGTGACCGATTTGTACTACTCTAGAAGTTTGGTATCATTTCGGGCATTTTTAGTGGGGTAATTTACGAGAGAGAGTTGGTTCCATTAGCGCCTGCACCAAGCAATTCAGCTGATGACGCTAACTAGCCCAATGTTTGACCCAGGTGATGAAAGCTTCTGGGGGTTGTTTGACTTGAGTTCGTGGTGCAAAGGACCCTAGGGTGAAATTACTCTGAACCAACACTTTAACAATGCTACAGGTGCGTTGCACAAATTAATTTCACATTTTAATACTCAGATATGCTGTACTAAATGTAATCCTGAGTTTAGCAGAATCCTTCTATGTGTTCTGTTTGGTGAAAGATTGTAAAATAATCCTTCTGCCTTTATTGTCTCTTGTTGCATCTTGGTATTCTACTTCAATTCAATTCACTGTTAATACTCAGCTACAGCAACAATGGTGCAATTTCAAAACTCAGTTGATCAAGGCCATTTACAAGAGTGTTAACATTATGAAAGGATTGTGTGACAATCCTTCCCTTTGAAATTCTAAATGAATCATAGTGTATCCTTTAACCCTGCTTTATCTTTTATGAATAGGTTGAGTCATTCAAATACATAGGTTACTGCAAAAATGGGGATGTTAAAAAGTAAAAACAAACGTTTAAATACATTTAAAACTGGTTTGTAAAATAGGTGGTATTTAAAAAAAAAGCTTAGGCAATAGTTTTCATCATAACAGAGTCATAATCAGTATTTTTGATTTAACTATTGGTAAAAAAAGAAAATTTATTTTTTGGGAGTATAGAGGATGAAATCCATTAAGGGGCTTTTTGCTTTTACCTTGAGTGAAGATGACAGGAGGTAGTCTTCCCTGTGGCAAGACCTCAGGCGTTGTGAGACAAGCAGCTGAGAACACACAAACACACACACACACCTCTTATTGTTTCTAAATGCAGCACAACATATTGCTTTAGTTGTATTTGTTTGATTTTGCAATTTGTAAGTTGTATCTAGTATATGGTTGACTTACTTATCATAAGTCCCTTTGGATAAAAGCGTCAGTTAAATACTACCAAGAAACTAACATCACATCAAACACTTAGGGGCCTATCTTGCACCAGGTGCAGGGCAGCACAAAAACTTTGTTTTCAAATGAAAATATATATGCATACTAAGTATTTGTTACGTTGTCTTTTTAAAGATTTACATCTTTAGCAGGAACAAATGGTCTTGGTGCTGAGAGCCATGGAAAGGATAGTTGGAACGTTTGAAGACACAGTCTGTAGGGGCCTGGGAATGGGTCACGTAACACGTTGGGTGGAAGTTGGTTTATAAAGAGAAGAAAATTACACTGATAAAAGCAGTCACGTTACTTGATTCATATTGACTAACAACAGTGGCCACTTTTAATTGAATTAAAGCAGGTTGTTTAAAGTCAAATCCTGTAGACCTCCGGAAGTTTGGAACGACCATCAACTGACCGACCGACCAGAATAAACATTGATATCCCTGGAGCCATGTGAATCACACAAGCTCAAACCAGCTTTCATTAGCCATTTTCTTTATCACATGTGCAGAAATAAACCTCATGTTCAATTGATCCCCTTTCATGAAGACTGTAGTTTGTCGTTTGCTTGGGACCATTGTGCTGCAGTAGCTGTGTTTAGGTGTAGGTTGTTCATGCGTGCAATGAATCACCTTTGACAAGCCTGTGTCCCTGAGTGACAGGTCAGGCATGTGTTGGAAGACTGGGGGCTTGGTTGGAGCTCTCAGGCCAGGTCGCCCGATGCACAGAAGGGTAACTTGCAGTAATGATGGACAGGCAGGCTCAGATCCGCCTAAGGCTGTCTGCCACAGAACATGAGCAGAAAGACAACTTTCTCTTCACATGTTTTAGCCTGTCATTCTGTCTGCATTTGTTTTTGTTTGTCAGAGAAGTGTCTAAGCAACACATTCATACACACATAAACACAGAAACAAACACACGAACAAGTATTGTGTTATTGTTGTTTTACTTTTCCCTGATCTAGTGTCTTGCTTATTGTGGGAACCTTTTTTCTCTGGCAGCATTTAATCTTGCTATGCATCTGCCTCCTAACTGTAGTTTTACTGTAGCAGTTAAAAAACACAACATTAAATTATTTTATAGTTAAAATTGTAAAGGGTCACCCATCTTTCATGGCCATGTCGTCCCCATGTAAAAAAACTAACAAAAAACTAATTAAAAACATTATGATAATAAATACTCTAGTCATGTTATGTAGGTCATAATTAAAAAACAAAGATTATAAAAACATTCATGTCAGTATCAAAACTCTTAGCCCATTGTTTCTCTACTGCTACCCAATAAAATTACTATTGTACTCAGTAGTTGTTACATTGCTGCTCAGTAATTAAAGACTTGCACTGTAATTTAGTCCCTCCTAAACACTACATAACCTTTGTTCTTCTTCTCTTGTATTTACAAATAGGTACCCAATACTTATTTTATTAAAACCCTGTATGCACTAAATAATTACAAAGTAACTTGTGGGTTGTAATATGCCAAATGGAAAAGATTCAATTGATTGCTGAAACATATTGTGGGTACGTGTGTTCCAGTCTAAATTACACACTATGCTAATGAACGTCACGCCCACCTCAGCTGTTACATTCCCAGGGATTTCTTTGCAGTGTAAATGTGTCTCTTGGGAAAGCATTGCTCATTGTCACTCACATATCTTAAACACAACGAGGACAAATCTGTCAATCAAGAAATTATAAAGAAACCTTTCACTCCAAAGATCAGTACAGTACTTGTCAGCTTTGAAAATGTATATTGCAAATTAACATCATTCAAGAGGCTTAAGAGTTAACCAAAATAATCATTGCAAACAACGGTGCAGCCTGACATACATTTTCAATGAAATCTTTTTTTTTCAATGAAAAGTTTTGTTAAAAAACGAATAAATGTAGGAATGTTTTCTCCTTGTGTGATATTGACATGGAAACTAGGTGTCATATAAAACCACAAACACATAAAAAGACAAATCCAGTGGGATGTTCCTACCGGCATTTCGACTATTATGGACCATAGAGCAGTTGAGGTTGTAGACGGAAGTTGATAACAGGAAAACAATCCAGTATGAAAGTACCGACTTAGAGTAAGTTAAATCCAGTTAAAAATCCTGAAAGTGGAAATGTAGTCCTTAGAAGCACACATTAAGCACAAAGCCCCTTACACCCTCCAGCGCTCTGTCTCTGTGATTCCGCCTCTCATCCTCCTCCGCCTTCCTTCGTGTTGTGGAGCGCTCAACCTCCAGTCCCCACTCAGCTGCTTCCCCCTCCCCTCTCCTCCCCTCACCTTCTGAACGGCTTGCAGTCCTTATCACATGCACATGCTCTCCCCTTCTAGCTTCAAGGTAAAGTCCATAGAAGCGCCGCTCTCTTTTTGTCCTCCCACCTTCACCCTAACAAGCCTTCAAATCTTCCTCTTTGTTCCTCAATACACTCACGCTTTGGATCTTACAGACTCCATCACTGCTGAACTCATGCTTTCAGTTTCTGCTTTATTATATTCAGTTATCTCTTTACTATGTCCTTAAGCTTATTGTAGCATCCATTTCTTAACTTTGCTGTGCACCTTCACTCTTTCCTTTCACATGTCCAACAATGAAAGTGTTCTACATTTTTAGCCTTGAATGGTGTAAAAAAAAAAAAAAGATGGAGAATGAATAAAACAGAGATGGTAATAGAGCACACAGGTGAACAATACTACAGTATGAGACAGGGTAAAATGCATCCATCCTCTCTTGGGCATTTGTCCGGCTTTGACCCTCATGGCCTTAGCCCTTGTGCGCAGCTTTGTCTAACACAGGGGTCACATCCCATCCTCTTTTTTTTTCCATGGAGTAGACACAACACTCAATTGAGAGCCCTGCCCTCAGTTATGATGTGAAACACTGAACAACACATTTACAGGACACGTCACTGATTTGCCCATGGCCTTGATACCTCTGCATACAAATATCCAAGTCATTCAACAGCAAAAACATTTAAACTGTAATGTAAATAAGAGCTTGCATTCAAATTTATGAATGCTGAAGAAATCTTGATGAGGCCAACGCAAAGGAATAAAATGCAGTGTACATTCTGAACAATTTAACGTAGGTAACTTAATCCTCAAGGTTTTTTTAAACCTCCAAAATAATTAACTAATGGGAATATTCCATAATAATAAGGGTCATATTGTACATCTGATTTGTACTTTCAGCAAGATATAAATTGGTTTCTGATTGATGACATACAGAGTGGGGTGCCAGTAGCCTGAGTGTCTGGTCTTGTACATAATAGATGAGCTCTGGTAAAAATCATGCAATGATTTGACAATGACTGTCACTGTTTCATTTGTAATGTGGACAGTAACTTGTTTTCCTCTGTGAAATTATTTTCTTTGTGAAATGCTACTTTTGTTAATTTTTTAAAAGTTTATTTGTACTTGGAAGCAGTTTTTGCTTGAACAGTATAGACCCCAAAAGTGTCAGATTGTGTAGAACTGAGTTGTGTGTGGGCTTGACGGAGATCTTTGAGATTGTTGTGAATGAATTGCTGTGCCTAGGATGTCCAGCGGCATGGGAACTGAATGGTTTGGTTGGAGATGCCTGATCTGGTGGCTGTGGATGCTGCGCCGATGTGGAAAAAGTGGCTGGAATAATGTTTGGGTGATATGGCTGAAATCTAGAGAATTCTGTTTAGATGTTTCTGAAGTTAGAATTGAGTGGCCATTTTGGAAAAGTCAAAAGTGGGTGTTGTGGAGATGCCATGGCGGTGTACCTGGAGCCGATGTAGTCGATCAGTGGCTCGTAGGGGTTAAGGTAGAAGCTGAGGTGGAAGAGAAAGTGCTGGGCAAGACTGTTGATGTTGCCGTCTTGTGAGGCGTAAGAGGTTTCTCAGCTGGTGTGTTAGTTGAATGTTGTGGCTAAAAACAGTGGCACTGGTGTGGGGTGAATGTCCGATTCTGGAGTGTCTGAAATTATTTATTTATGATGTCTACTACTGCTGTAGTGTCGGAGTTAATGAGTACAACTTTTGACCATTCGTGCCCCCAAAGAATGGCAGCCACAACAATAGGGTATGGTTCATAGAGCACCGATGAAGGAGACCCGGACTTTGTGGCCAATCACAGACTTCCGAGGGCCAAGCGGATCATCTCCCCCCGTAGCATCCGCCAAACCCACGGAGGGAGCTGCATCGTGTACAGCTGAATGTCAAAGTCCTCGTACAAAAAGGAAAGGCCGTTCCAAGAAGCTGGGAAATGCTGCCACAAGCATTTGCACGCCCCATCCAAGAACATGCTAAGGTGAAAAGAGGGGAAGGCAGCGGCATTGGACAAAAGGTTGGACAAGTAGGAACTTGCGTCTAAGCCGGTGAGTGCCGAGAGACGCTGCTCAGCCACCGACTGAGCTTGAAGATGTACGTAGATCTGATGTGAGCAGCCTGTCTGAAAGTTGTAAGTCTTCTGGTAGCTGTGTAAAGAATCAGAACCATACTTTATCTTGCAGAGACAGAGAGTGTGGGTACATTGTAGGAGATAACATGGCACAGGCTTATTACTGCTAATTAACACGCTAGTCAATTAAATTTAATTTACTTATAGTATCAAGTCATACCAAGGAATCTAGACTACTCTAATTTACAAGGACTCAATAATTCTAGTATTTCCCCAAGAGCAAGCAATGCAACAGTAGCAAGGAAAACTCCCTTAGAAACCTCAGACAGACCCAAGCTATTGGGAGGCGTTGTCTGACGGGCCGGTTGGGATGTTAGAAATTAACATTGGTAATAACAGTCACGGTAAAAGATAATAGATGAGAAGTTATTTTCTGTCAAAAGTGTGCCAAAACGAATGGCAGTAAATGATACGCTGACCTGACATGGAAGCGTATCATGCATGCATGCTTTGGTAACACTGCCACCATAAAATGACTTAATTTAAAATCAGTGTTTGATTTTCAACATCTTCATATCCAATTATACGCTTGCTTATACCAATGACATATCTTGAGGCTCCCAAGAATGCATTTTCAATTATTTTGCACAATTTACTTAACTTTCAAGTTTAAGATATGAATCTGAATTCTATCTAGTCAGGCTTGTTACATGTGGGGATGTTATATCATCAACTGCATGAAGGGAAAGGGAGACTTCCCTTTAATGCAGTCTCTGTACACTTTCTGTGACAGTATTCATGTGCCTACCATAACTATATAAATACACTCACACATTTGTGCATTCTATATGTATGTTAGAGGAGTGTTATTATATTTTTAAGGTGAACATTTTTTTCTCTTGTTAATCTGTTGTCTTTTTGAGTATTTTTATGTCATGCTAGTGTGCTTAGTCGTTCATTTTGTCACAAGGCTGAATACTAGGAGCTGGTATGATACAAAAATCCAGTGGTGAAAAATATTAAGGATTAAAAAAAATGTAATTGTGATTGCAGTGCCTTATTTCAAACCCTGTAGTAAAAATCACCTGCTGGTGGTGATGGTGATTGACTTCAAGATTAAGGGAATGGCTCTGAAGCCCCTTTGCATTCTGGGTCGGGATGAAGACCTGGTTGAGGATTACAGATACCTGGGCGTCAACGTCGATAACAGTCTGAACTGGTTAATCAACAGCACTGCTGTTTACAAGAAGGGGTGAGCAGACTCTATTTCTTGAGGAAGCTGAGATCTTTCAACGTGTGCAGCAGAATGTTGGAGATGTTCTACCACAGTGTGGTTGCCAGCGCTCTGGTCTCCTCCGCCATCTGCTGGGGCAGCAGCATCAGAGCCAGCGACACTAACAGACTAAACGAGCTGATCAGGAAGGCTGGCTCCGTAATTGGCTGCAAACAGGAGACATTTGAAGCTGTGGTGGAGAGAAGGTCACTGAACTAACTGTTATCTCTCATGAATAACCCCAACCACCCTCGTCACCCCACAGTGGTCCAACAGCAGAGCACTTTCTCTAAGAGGCTCCATGAGCTTTGATGTTGCACTGACCGCTACAAGAAATCATTCCTACCGGAAGCAACACAACTTTTTAACACTTCATCACTGAGTGTTAGATATAACTCATATACAGTACATCACAATACTGCACTGTAGTGCAACTTGCACAACCATAGGTTTTACTTGCATCTTTAAAATTTGTATTTAAGTAGTAGTACATTTTTATTCCCAACTTGCATATGCATTTGTTCATTCTACACTTTGTGCCATTACCTTAATTTTTGAATATTTGTTCTTGTGTTCTATCCTGTTTATCATTTCATGTATGTATATTCAGCATGTGTGCTGTGCGTCTGATATTTTACTGCTGTGGCACCATAATTTTGAGTGCACCAGTAACTTTTGAGTTGAGACATGAATCTGAAATGTATCTAGTCAGGCTTGTTACATGTGAGAACGTGTATATTACAGACTGCATGGAGAGAACAGAAGGCTTCCTTTCAATGCTCTCTCTGTACACTTTCTGTCTCAGTATTCATGTGCATGTAACTGTGTAAATACACAATCACACACACATTTGTACATACTGTATGTGTAAGAGGATTTTTATAATATTTTTAAGGTGAAAATACATTTTTCTCTTGTTAATCTGTCTTTTTGAGTATCTTTATATCACGCTAGTGTTAAGTCACTTAGTCACTTAAGTAAGTCACTTAGTCACTTAGTCACTTAAATTACTTAAGTCACTTAGTCACTTAAGTCACTTAGATACCTGTTGATTTCAAACTATTGGGTTTGTCTTGACAACATGAATATTGCAAATCATTGTAATAACTTTGGAATTAAATGTAATTTAATAATATAATATTTACTAATTGTAAACTTCTGTTACCTCTTTGCAACCTTTGGTAAATACCCAAAGCTGTAATGCTGGACTTTCCTCCCTGCAGCACAAATCTGACTTACTGCTGTGACAGCAGTAAGTCAGATTAACAAATAGTTAACGGTGACCGTTAACTATTTGTTGCCGGGAATTTGATGGAATATTGTGTGTTTTTGTTCCCTGTACTCAAATCTAAAGAGGCAATGTGTGCCTCATGTTCTGTGATGAAAAAAATGAAACAGCACAACGTGTTGCAATATCATTATGTTCTCATCGACCAGAGATAAACATGTTGGAAACAGCCAGCCTTGTTTACTTTTTGCAAACGTTGATTCACAACTATGATGCAAATAGTACAAGCTGTTAGTGAACATCTTGCTTTGCAAACTGATGAAACACTGACTTGTGAAATGGTTTTACTTTGCAAAACATCCAATCCTATTAAAATCAACACAGGATTCCCAACTGAGCTTAACAGTTACAAATCAGAAAAATCAAGCAAAACTCTACGTAAAGGAATCAAAACATGAGAATGTTTTACAGTATGATCAAACTGTTGAATACAGTCAAAATACTCTATTTCCAGACTCCAAAATGTACGGAGTCTCCAAACAGATGAAAAGCAAGATTTCGCAACCCCTATTTTAGATTCCAGGAATCAATGTTTTTCTGTCAAGCAAAAATTTCCAGAGTAAAAGTTTAATCTCTCAGCAGGTATAAATACTCCTCAACTCCAAAAGGCACAACAAACTCAAGAAGGTGAGGTGAATATTATCAACAAAATGTGGTAAGTTAAGAAAATATTCTAATTCTTTAATCTATTTGAGTCCAACTGACTACACTCTTTCTCAGTACCAAATGTTGAGCCATGTCATTATTTACAACAAACAGGTTACAATCTATGAGTGTAAGCATACTTTTTACTATGACAGGTCTGATCTAATATCTAAAAAGCTATTTTACTTTGTTGAATTTTCAATAATTATCCAGTTATGTTTTGTAAACTGTTGTAAATCAAATGCTTAAAGTCTGCAACTAAATAACTCAAATTGTTTACAATTTGTCATTCTTGATCCTTAACTGAGCAATGACAAATGTAATGTTTGTTTACCACATGAATCTGTTGTTTCATAGGTTTTCTCTCACTGTGCTCCTCCTGGCTGCATTGGCCTGTCTGGCAGATGTGGCACAAACCAATGAAAGGATTGAACGCTCTGTGTCAGGTAACATATACAAACACAAACATGCTATAGACTTATAAACATGGTGTCTTAATTCAAACTTATATTCTGTAGTTGTACATACCACTTGAATGAATTTAAGTTGGTCCAGGCTCCAGTTCTCTAAAACTACTGTTTTACATAATAGCTCCTTGGCAGCTGCTGTTCAGATAGATAACTCCTGCATAAAATGACACAGCCTTTCCTGTGGGATCTGAGACCTTGGCTATTACTGTTCATTTCAGATATTGTCCTTCATGTGGCTAAAGAGCTACAGTATCTAACAGGGAAATTGCCTGCTCTTCTGAAACGGTTCTTAAAAAATTACGACAAACCAAGCAATGAAAGACCAGTGAGAGGTGTGACTAAACTGAATGGAGGCATGTTGAAAAAATAAAGAAGCTTATTTTCAGCTAAAAAAAAGAGAGAAAGCAAAGAGAGAAAGAAAACATTAAATATAAAATGAAATGTGATTAAAAATTGTAATATGTTTCTACAATGCATGTTCATGCAGCCTCGCTAATGCATCTAACTTGTGAGCCATTGTTTAGTGTGTTGAATAAATTGATTAACCAATTCAATTAGGAGCTCTAATATGGATCCATGTAGGACACCCTTATCAACTATTTGGGGACTTGATTTAATACCATCAACAACAACAGTCTGAATTTTAGTAGAAAGATAAGATTTGAACCAGCCATAAGAAGAATCATAAAAGCGCATGTTAAGCATCATATTTAACAAAATTGAATCACTAGAATTTAAAGATTGTTGTCTTGACATGACCTGTCTACATTTACCAGGTCATAAGATAAGAGAACATTATCTGTGAATGTAAAACAAGTAAAAAAACTGAAAATCTTCCGACTACAAAAAACAAGTACATAGATACAGTGTATGAAATAAAAATACATGCTGCATTTACATCCCAGCATCCAGGTTAACATCACTCCGTTCCAGACGGATGATTGGGGGGACCCTGGCTCCTCATGTCCCCTGGCAGGCCATGGTCTACATCGCTGACAGTGTGCTGGATGGGGGCTATGGAGGCGGGGCGCTCATCTCCGAGCGCTGGATTTTGACGGCTGGCAGAAACCTGTTTGTCAGGAAGAGTCGACTGGACATTCAGGGAAAAGATCCTGTCATTCCTAAAGTGTACCTGGGAATCACTGGAAGGAAGGAAGCTGATGCCTCCAAAGAGGTTGCTGTGGAGAAGGTGAGCAAGTAAAACATTTCATCTGCAGGAAATACCCAAATATGCACCAAATGCATTTTAATCCGTAGTGTTAGTCCTAGACAAGTACGCTACCAACTACTTTTTAAAGATTTGTGTCTTAAATTAGACTTTCTCTCTCATTTTACCTTTCACTTCTGCAGGTTGTTCTCCATCCAGGCTTCCAGAACCGATCTGACTGGGACAATGACCTTGCTCTGATTCAGCTGAAGGAGCCTGTGGTTGTGAGCGATAAAGTGACCCCCATCCCCCTGCCAGACAGTGGCCACGACCTGGCAGACACCGTAGGAAGGTCAGGGGTCCTCACCGGCTGGGGATGGGGGATCCTCCTCACTCCTGCTACATCACTCAAATACCTCATACTTCCCCTGGTCAATCACTCTGACTGTAAGGCAGAATATAAAAGTATTGAGCTCACACCAGCTGTAGACGATGACATGTTTTGCACTGGACCCACCAAGTATGCAGAAAATGTTTGTTTTGGTGACGCAGGAAGCGCTCTGGCTATCACAGATGCTAAAACTGGGGACATTTTCGCTGCAGGAATCCTTTCCTACGACAAGCCTTGCAATAGCTACAAGTATGGCGTCTATTTGAAGATTTCCTCGTATTTGCCCTGGATCCACAGTGTCATCAGAGGGGATACAGAGAAATCGTCCGCTCTGCGCTCTGATGTAATGTCTAAGATGTACTTATGGCAGTCGTAGAGCTTTAGGCTCTGTTCTTCTGATTTTGAGGAGAAATTATTGCAATGTTTTGAGTCAGGGAATTTTATGAAATGCAATGTAACCACTGCTGTGTTCGGCCACTTAAACGTTGCGATTGGAAAGGAAAACAATGCACGAATGTGGTATTTGCAATTGTTCTTGTTTGCTATAATACAAACAAATCTCTCTGTGAAAAACGTCAATATATCGATCATTTGATCAAATGGCCAAAAACAAGGCATAGAGTTTATGACTGTAAAGGAGAAAGAAGAGAGACATTGTTATTGAGCCATTTCCCTTTTACCTTCTTTTCACAACTACTTATGTCACTTTTTGTGAACAAACAAGTGTAACACTATTAAAGCCTTCCAGAAAAGACTGAGAGAGTGCACTGTTATTTGCGCATTTAATTAAACAGTTCCTGCGTCTTGCCTGTCTCTATGACTGCCATTGTGTGTCTTTTTGGAAAAGCTACAAGCACTTAGAAACAAGTTTTTGTCAGGAGCATACAATGGCATTTAGTGCACAGAAGTGAGATGTCGGGGTGGGTGTTAATATGGGTTACCAAATAGCAGCAAATTCAATTTGGATGAGTTGCTGATTTAAAAGTTGACTTCTGTACACACGCAATTTTTTTTGGTACACAGTTAACTTAAAGAAAAGTACTTGAGGGCTCCAAAGATTGAGAAAACCTTTCATCAATTGCAGTCACTCATGTGAAGGCAAAATTTGAGGATAGAATATATAAGTGAATGACTTAACTCAGAATCTGAGGTTTTCAAGTGTTGCCTGCAGATGTGTTTATTTTTTCCACCAGTAGCAGCAGGACTTGAAAGATATTTTTGTCTGGCAGATGTGTCCACTCTGTCAAAGATCATGAACTGCCTCAGCAACAAATGCTTTCTACGACAAAGTGGGGTGATAACAGCTGCCTGTCCAGCCAAGAGAAAGATAAGAGGGAAGGAAAAATCAAAGTGTGAGTCCAAGACGACAGGCCCTCTGTTCCTCTTTTCCTCCTGGTCTTTTTGAATTTAGTGTGAAGATATACAAGCTAAGATTAATGGGATGGGAGCAAAGAGGTGATTCCAGAAGATGATTGAGACCAATCCATGACACTGTCCAGTCTCAGCTTTCCAAAGGGGGCGGTGCATGCTATAAACTCTGCAGGGTGCCCAAACTTTTGCAGACGCCGTTTTTTAGTTTTGTGTTATTTTGAAAGTGTAAATGATGGAAAGAAAATCTAACTTTTTCAGACATATTATAGAAATGTCTAATCTGTCATTTGATACCCTTTGGAGATTTTTCCATCTTTTCTTGGCTTCTTTATGCACATTAATAAGAATTTTTACCCCCATGGCCCCAATGTAAGCTAATTGGTCGATCCAATTTCGGTCAGGAAACAGAAAATGGAGACAGGAAAAAAAAGACGTAGGTCTGAACGTTGTACATGTTATATGCAAATAGCCTTTAAAAGAAACCGCATTGCAAGCGTAAAGTTTGCTTATATGCATGGGGGGGACAGGAGAAGTGTGTTTCAGACTTCCGGATCAAAATAGAGGTTGTTGATTCAAGTAATTTGTTCTCTTGGGGATATTATTAAGTGTTTACTGTTTGTGAGGTTACAATCCACAGAAAAATAGCGAAACAGCTTGTGAAATTCTTTTCTCTGATGCAACAGTGTGTGTGTGTGTGTGTGTGTGTGTGTGTGGAGGGGGGGAGGGGTTGGTAGCGATCTGTGTGTCTGTTTTGTTTAATTTAATTTAATCCTAGTTCTGTAAAGATTATTAGATATGCAAAGATAACACTGAGCAAGTCTACTCAGTTAATAGTTATTTAAATGTGACGCTCTCTGACGCTTGTACAGTTATTGTTGATTTTGTCTCACATTAAACAGAAGCTCAGTTTCAAGGCGGATGTATGGTTACCACTGATACCGGCTGTTTGTAGATTTAATCATCGAACACTAGAAAATAATGGTGTTTTCTAAGCCCTGAAGCTTGATGTGTACTCAGCTGCCAGGTTATGTACTCTGTCCTCATGTGTAACTGGGAAACTGAAGCTTTCTGAGCTTCATCACCTACCTTCATATTTACTGTATAGCACACACACACCAAGCAATAATACAATAGATACAATATACTCCATCACCTGATGGACCATTTTCCACTGGTTGTCAAAACAGGATTTACTCTGGCAATGGATCAGCTTTACTCCTTGCTTGGTCATGAACAATATTTCTCTTCAAAATAGAAACAAAATAAACTCAAAGTATTAGGAAGTCTTGTCAGATCCACTGCAGTGCTGATCTCTCTCTCTCTCGCTCACCTGGTGTTTATTCACAATCATCCATGCATTTATCAGGATCTGCAAAGGAAGTAGTGATGGCACTCATGTTCTATTCATTCAACATGTGAACATGGATGTCCATATTTACTGTCAGAAGGCCTACAAAAGTTGTTCTTTCCCAGTTTAACCACCTAATTTAGCCTGATAGAATGAATGGGCATTATGCCACCATTGTGTCAATCCACACTGTTTAAAGTACATTTACTTGGGTACTGCACTTATAGAACCATTTTGGTATTTTTCAACTTGGACCCTATTTTCCTATGCATTGTTGTCTAACTGACTAATGTGAACAACAAAACTATAATTTGTCCACTAAATGCTGTTTTGCCACTGCCAGGCTCAGATTATTAGAAGTCTCTGACAACTTTATGGTAAGGATCCCTTTAGAGATAGACCTTGTTGGTAAAGAGACAGTTCCTTATTGTTTAACCCAAAAGAGCCCCCAACTGGCCTTAGCCAGATTCCATTTAAACAAACATTACTTTTAGCGTGAATGGAGCTAGCACATGTTTGCATGTAAACGGGAGACTTGAAGGAAAATTCCGGTTGATTAAAACACGTGGCTCTGTTGTTTGTAAATTTGGAGTGCTGTCAGTAGAGAGAAAAATGAAACCAGTTGGGGCTGTCTACACCATGTTATCCTCCTGCTAGATTTGCACCCAACAGGCTGAAACGGGGCAAGTTTTAAACTTCTTTTCACCTTCTAAACATGTTCAAAATGTCATTAAAAGCGCCTACCCATGTGAAGTGATTCCTTCCATTTGAACACAGTGAATCTGACTGATGTAGATGTGAAAAAAATGCATGAAAGTTCTGCTAATTCAGCATTGTTTAGTTCATGCATTTCTTTCACATCTATAGCAGCATTTAAAAATGTTCAGAGGCTAAATACACATTTAAAATTGCCCTGTTGGGTGTTAACTCTAGCAGGAGGATAACACAATGTAGACAGCACTAATTGGTTTTCTCTCTACTGACAGCACTCCAAATTTACAAATAGAGCTACGTGTTGAAATTGACCGGAATTCTCCTTTAAGGGTTTATTTCACTCAAACCAGAGTGGTGATTGTTGGAACAGGGGAAAGAAGATAGCGATTTCAGGGCTGTTTAATGTTAAACAAAATTGATCTGTCTCTTGAACAGAAAGGTCAATCTCTTTAAGGAACCTTTCCATAATGTTGTCAGACAGTTATTAAGATGAGCATCTAAGTGGCAAAACATGTGTTTTTTGTGGATGTAAATTTAAGTGGTAATTGTCCAATAAACTATGCATTGCAGCTTCTTTTGCATAAATTTTGTTTCCATCAGTCACACAAAAACTTGATATTTTTTAATTGATTTCCGAAATTACAGACGTTGGCTGCAATTGCTGGAGTCCTGGAAGCAGTTGATAGTTAAATTCCAAGCTTATATTTAACCTAACTTCCCATATGAGAAACTTTCAAAACAAAATTCACAATTTTGAAAGTAGGACATTCATCTCAGTGTTGATGTTTAGTTGTATAACAGTCTCAAAATGGATGTGCTATACTGCACAACATGAGCTTTTCTGTGATTTTCCACTGAGTTGCATGGTGTTATTACAGCTGTAATGGAAAAGAGAAATAAAGAGCAAGTACGTAGAAGTGTCTAGGTTATGTGTCCACTGGAACAAAAACATCTGTTAAAAAAATTATCAGACAAATCCCAGATCACAGAAACACACAGTCAGTCACATCTTTGGTTTCCCTCTAAATGTGGAACAGCATGTTCTTCTCATTCCTTCTGTCCGGGGCACAACCACCTGTCATGATTCCCATCAAACCTCCTGGTATCACTCTAATCAGTGACAAACCACCTTTGCCAATCCCGGGCAGAGTTTATGTGTCCCAGATGTTTATCACATTTTCAAGAACTCTTAGTCGTGCGGTTCTACTCTGATTTTTCCCAAACCAAGTTTTTTAAAGAAGACGTTTGCAGGTTGAGGGCAGTCAGTAGTTAATTTCTATACTGTGGTTGGAAAACCAGGTCTCGGGGTGCCTCATTATCACACAATACACAATATCAACTATGTTAGACAAAGTATTAAAATGTCTATCAAAAGTAAAAATTAATTGTCAAATAAATAATGTTTACAATAATAAATCAATGTGATAGGGTGTTTTCGTACCTAAATGTCCGGACCAGGGTTCAAACCAAGGTTTAATTACATTGCATGCATTTGATCCCTTTCTTTTTTGTTTCACAAAGTGATTTTGCTAAAGCACTAAAGAACTTTCCATGACATACTTATGTGTCGTCACCATGTGTGTGTTGCATCTCCCTGGTATTGGTGAGTAGAATGGCACGGCACTTTGGTGGATAGACTTTTCTGTATGAATGAAAATGAATGAACAAATGAATGAGCAAATCCTGATTGCGTTATAATGGTATTACCACCAGCAACAACAACGTCAGCACCAACTGCATTTTGTAAATAATATCAATATCCTGACCGTCATATTGTTAATGATAATTAAGATAAGGACATTAACAGACAGTGTTGCAAGATATATGCTCAGGCTAATGTGCTTGCACGTAAATTTGGTATGTGTTCTGCTTTTGTTAAGGTTGCTTTATTCTTAGCGATATGTCCACCACTATATACTGCCCATCTGTGGCGGTCTTGTAGGAATAAGAACATGCGGAGACTGAATGTGGCGTACAATGATGGCATGAGACTGCTTCTAAAACAACCAAGATGGTGTAGTGCTAGTCAAATGTTTGTTAGTGTTGGTGTGCACACCTGTTCTGTCTTAATTAGAAACTTTATTCCTCAATAAATGTGTAAAATGTCTGTCTCAGAAAACAGAATTATACAAGCTTTAGGTATACATCTAGACTGCGGAGACATTGGAGCTCCTGTTTGCATATTAAAGGTAAAGGTTGGTGACCTTTTTAATTTATATGAATTGTACTGTATATTTATTGCCATGTTTATAAATGTTGTCATCCTTAATGTACAATGGACCTTTTATTTGTGTCCTGAATAAAGTCATTGTAATTATTATTATTGTTGTTATTATAATATGCAGGCTCCGGGGCTTTTCCCTGACTTCTTTTAGCAATGTTGCACCTAGTGTTGGGTTCAATTAGCCTGAATTGAAAACACCTGTGTGGAATGTACACCACATTTACATGGTCTCTTTTGCCTTTAAAGCAATGATTTAATTATTTGATTTGAGAATGTCAACAAAAATCCCAATGAGTGGGCTAAATAACAATTATAAATATATAATATATATATATATATATATAAATAATAATTTTATGACAGTCTTTTGTCAGCTCAAAATTTCTTCCCTACCCGAAACAGGCTAGCAACACCATTAATAATGATAATCATAAAAAAAGATTTCCAAATTTGAACAGAGGCTGTAGGTTTGAACTGTGCTGATCCGAGGCAATTAACACTGACACCAGCTTTACCCTTCAACTTCCTTCCCTTCAGCAGAGTCGTCTGAAGCTGCATATAGAGAAGTGTGAAATGGCTCGTCACACATGGCGAAATGTGGGAGTGTGTGTGCACAGCAAAGAGCAGGAATGCAACAACCATGTGTGAGTGTATGTGTGACCATGCATTGACTTCTCTAACAGCTGATACAACAGCACACTGGAGCCCTTGTCAACTTGATTACGCTGTACATTTAACACAACACAACCAGATCAGTGACAGAAGGTGAAAAAAGGCAAACCACTTTTACAAAAAGAGGGAACTGTGTATCATTCAGAAAAAGTATGTCTTCCCATAGTTTTCTTCACCTACAGTGGGTTTTCTGAGCATCTGAATCTAATTTACAAACTAATCTAAAGACAAGACTTGAGTAATGATTATTTTATGAAACAAGCTTTCATACCACATTTGGAAAAGACAAGCTACATCATTCGTCTAGGTTGTTGCATAAGCTTGATTTTGAATGTTGGTTCTTTCCAGTTAGGCCAGCTAACATCAAAGGCACACACACGTGACCACAAGTCAATACACAAATGCAGGAAGAACATACAGACACCATACACATACAGGCAACCGTAAAATTCAAAACAAGCTGGGTAAGTATCAGCAGCACTCTTATGTGAAAGTGAAAGCAAACTAATAAACCAGGCTATGGCTGCTGCTAGATTATTCAAATCATCTGTACACAGCTGAATCAACCTTGTGTGCCCGGGATAAAAAAGGTGATACATGGTTTCACAACTGTAGCCTTGTTTTCAAACGACTGCACTTAAAGCATCGTTTAAAAAAAAAGAACTACACCACAACCTTCTCAAAGAAAAGCATGTTAGATTGACTAAAATGTTTTTCTTATCAGGCAGCCCCCAGTTAGATTTGAGCTTTTTGTTAAAATCATAGACTGTATGAAAGAGGCTAAAATAAGAAACTTGTTTTGTAATTTGAGAGACCTTGCCCTTTAAAGTTAAACACTTGCTCTAATGGATAAGAGTACTCCACCAAACTGTCAATGCACTCCTCTTGATGGACTAACAAAGGACAGTTTTTAAAACTGATCAAATGTGATGCTGCAGAACCAGAGATATGTCTTTTTATTTTACACATTCTTCCTCTTCTTTGTCAGAACCGGGCACCTACATTACCCAAAATGCAACTCGACAACCAACAGTTCAGTTGTTCATTTGTCATATTTTACACAGATCCCTCTGGAGTCACAAAAGCTTTTACACCATTTTTTTTCACATATGCAGTTGTACTTGGTATTTATGGAATGGACCACCGGAGTAAAATAGTTGAGAGTTAGGTTTTTTTATTCTTTGTGGAGGGGAGGGTCACCCAATGTTTTTTAGTCTGGGGGAGGTGGGGTCACTCAACTTTTGTGTGAGCTCTGATTGCGGTTACGCGTTAGTTAAACTTCTCATCTCCATAGCAACCAGTAAATGTGTTGAAAGCCCATGCAAAATAGAGCTTAGTATTTGAAGTAATGAATTTAGTTTGTGTTTCCACAACAATGTAAATACGTGAACCTGCTGAAATGGTCACCATACCAGTGGAGTGTGATGTTTAGAAGATGAGAAAGACAGTGGCTATCTGTACATCTGTACATCTTTGCCATGCGCAAACCAGAACTGAAGGCATCAATGCATTGTTGGAGAGGATCATATGCCTTTTTTTTTCATTATTTTGGAGGGTTATAGAAAAATGTATTGCTGGCAAAGGAGGGTGAAGTCTACTTTGTCTAAAGATCCCAAAACCCCTCCAGTAGCCCCTTAAATAAAAAAATGAACTGTCCCTAAACAGACTTTGATGCGTGAAATGCTTCTATAAAGTTGGAGTAAGCTCGGGACAGCCCAGGTGACTCACCTAGCAGAGCGGGCGCTGAATCCTTCCTGCATTGGCCAGAGTTTGATCTGATTTCAACCCACCTTCCTTGTCTCTTCAGCTGCACTATAAAATAAAGGCAAAACAATCCAAAACAAAAATACAATCTCTACAATACACACCCCTTTCATGTCTTCATCAATCAACAATTTGAATTCCACCTTTGGATAAATGCTCATGTCCGCCAGTTATCAGAAATCAGACTTGCAGTCACAGAGCACAGTGTGTTCTGTACTATCTGTAACGTGTGTTCACTCTATTCTTGTATAGACACACACAGATTAGATAGGATTTGATCGAAGCTTTCAAGTGCATGGAAACTGGAGGGGGAGCAACACCTTTTTTATTGGGTGGTGTAAAGTGACAGAAGGCACAAGGGCCGCTCAGCCCTCTGGAAAGGGGATTTAAAATATAACCTTTGACCTGTCCTTTACTCTCTTTTCAGAGTTCTGCTGCCTGTATAACTGTCAATTTCTTTGCTTGAATTAAACATTGGCAACCTTAAGTGCCACTTGTTTTGCACTAAAGAACACATGATTTGGACAACCAACTGTAAGAGGTTTCAGTTGATCTGACATTTATTGACACATAATGAGCATCATTACATAAGTGGCACATCATGCACAGACACATTACTGCAATGAAAGTAAGACTGAAATATACATACCCGGTATTGAAGCGTACTACACATTGCATGTCAAAAAGTGGCCCTATAATCATTTACTGTAAACTACAACTCCCAGGATGCAACACAATTTCTAACTTTACTTAGCTTTTTTTTACAGCTGTGTTCTTCAGTGGGATTTGTTCATTAGTGTGCGTCTCCTCTTTATGTTGGTCCTCCCACACAAACTCTAAAGCGCAGTCCTCCATCTTGGACTGGAAGATGCTTTTGAAATATTGATTCAGCTCCTCTGTGAACATGTTTTCCCAGTCTCCAATCTTGCCTTAAGTGTAGGAAGGGAACGGGGAGACATGAGATTTTTTTAAACATTATAAACTAAATAAACAATTAAATGTCCGTATAGTTCTTTTCAACCAATCATGAGTTTAAATATAAGAATTTTCACTCCTTTGTCTTGAGACATTACAGATTTAAACAAACCTAAAAATAATAGCACCAAAGCAAAACCAGAAAACCCAAGAAGTTATACATTTGATGTTGCTCCATTATTTCTGAGACCAGAAATGTTGGCAAGATTCACTCAGATATTCTGTCCAATAGATCAGCAACTGCTTTGACCGGAAAATATTTGTTGACAACGTTTGATGCATTTGACAAAGTGCAGTGTGAACGCAATCGAAGCAAATGAAAAATGCAAATATGTTGCAACTTAACCCCTGAATCCCACAGAGTCTACCAAACTATGGGTGTAAAAGTGCTGTTAGAGGCCTAAAGAGACTAAATAATTCAATATTTCACAAAACAATTTCAATTTGTGTAACAGAATACTTTTTTTCATATCTTACGACCATTCAGATTTATATTGGGAACTCTTGGGATGTGCTAACCCTTAAGTTTTACATTTGAATCACGTATTGTGAGACACAGGAGGCAACCAATTACCCAGGTTTGATTTATCAGCATTCAATAGAACAGCCCTACCTTTTCTCATGAAGGAGCCCTTGCTATGGTCCATTATGTCCGCAGTGACCAGGGTGTAGTTGGTCATCTTGTTGTCTTTCATGCTGTTGAAGCTGCAATGTTTCACACAATTGTTGATCTCATCCTCCTGCAGGGTACTGTGTAGGTAAGAGCTCACCCTCTTTATGACGCCACGTAGGTCCTAACAGCAGGAAGAAGGAACATTAAAAGTCGTTCAAAAACTCGGCCCAAAATTGTAGTGCAGTGTGCAATGACCTTCTCAGAATGTTGACTAAATGATTACAATCTGTAAAATTTTAAGTTACATTTGAGGAAGTGACAGAGTAAACAACAATTTCACAACATGCACTTCCACTTTTAGTCTTCCCTCTACCCTTTTGGTTGAGGAACAAGATCTAGTATCTTGAGATATTGTACACTTTTAGTTGTCTATTTGTGGCAATGATGTGAAATAAGAACCCAAAAGCAGAGTAGGCGGCAGGCAGGAGAGCTTTAAAAAAAAAACTTCATTTCAACAAAAAAACGAAGGCATAGGACTTCGTTTTTTTAGGAGCAAACAATATCCCAAAAAGCAAAAAAGGAAGTAAACAAAATACAGGACAAGATAAAAAACTAAAATAACTTCAAAATAAAAGAGGAAAAAGAACATACAGACACTCAGGGGAACACAAGACCAGGGAAGAACAAGACACCAACACAAGACCAGGGAGGGAACACGGAGAAGGAAAAGAAAACAGGGAAGAAAAAAACAAAACCATGACCACAAACACAAACGTAACCATAACACTGTTTAAAATATAAAGTGTATGGATATTTTGTCTGATGAAAATGACAAATCATTTCTCCATTACCAATGACATCTCTTCATAGGTAATGTGAAGCAGATTGCTCATAGTTGCTTTCTGACTGGTCCAGCCTTTAATGTGGTCAAACCAGGAGCCATAGTGCACTGGAACAGGTACAACAAGTCAGCATCCTCACAGAACTATGAAACAAATGTATCTATTTGTCCTGACGTTAACTCACGTGTGCCCTCCAGGAATTGATTTAAAAACTCTGGAAATGAGCCAACCTCAGGAAGGAATTTGGCAATTTTGTGGAAATGAAAGAAGGACACTGTCACGTCTTTTGGGTTTCTGCTCACATAGATGACCTTTGAGATGACAGAGAGCCACAGTGTCAAAATGTTTGGACTGTACCAAGATAACAAAGATACATACTGAGCGGAATAGTGTTCGCTGTCAATAAATTACCTCAAACCTTTGTCCTTTCTATATTACAATTTCCTTACACTTTCTAACTCTGATGCCGATCTGTCTGCTAATATGTAAACTGGCCTTGCCAATTTGTCGGCCTGTCTCTATACTTTGTAGTTTTAATAGTCAAATTAACATGTACATTTAACCTTAGCTTTGGAGCCCTGGAGGGTGGGCCCCAGCAGGTGATGAGGCAGGTGTGAGGTGATGACTCGAGGTGTGGTGGGTGAGGCCTCCAGTACCGCAGCAAAATAATGGTGCTCCAGCCAGGGAGCCCGAGTCCAGTTCGGGATAGTTTGGGACGCTTGTGGGTCCCCTCTGCTGGATATGAGAGATACAATTTCCTGCATCCATGTGGTGCCTGTTGAGAAAAAATAAGAAAATAAATTGCATACGCATCATGTAACTTCCAGGCATAGTATTGCACACCTAAATGGATTTTGACATGTTGCAATGAGTTACTCAACATGCTCATGTGGCTAGTTGCATAGACTTAAATACACTGCATGTGCTATGTATGTATCCTGATCAGTTGGTTGTCTCTTCTTACCTGACTTTGGATAGGAGACGATGACGATATCCGTGTCCTGAAACTGAAATTTGAGAGCAAGTTGTAAGGAATCCTGGGTGTGCAGGTGTCCAGGAAACATGATACCATGAAAGGTTTCTACGACATCTAACCTGGCCATGTCCAACCTTGATATAAGTATGCTCTTAGCTGGTCTCTCTCTCTCTGTCTCTCTTTTAGCTGCCTCCTGACTAGTTTTTCTTCTTTTTATCTTTCTGTAGCTCTGCCTGTCTCTACTCTACTACTGTCTCTTTGTGCATCCACTCTGTGAGAGAGACCAAGCGATGAGCACACAGGCTTTATACGAGTAAAAAAGAGGAAATGCAAATGCTCGGACAGTGGGTGTTTTCCAAAAAGATAACAAACAACCCCAGCCATGTATACGGGCCGCTGCCAGCCAGCTGGCATTCGGTTTTCAGCTGTTTGTTTTGTTTAGTATGTACCCCAGTAGTTGCTGGAGTTTGAATGTTTATGCATGTGTAGTTTTCAATAGTTTCACATATTTTTTTACAGCATAAACGGCGATTTTACTCGCACATTTCAGCATAATGACTTTCAAAGTTTACAAAAAAACACTGACTAATGCTATATCATATCTACTGTGTATCAAGTTGTTTGAGCTGTTGTTTAATGGCCACACTATTACATAAAATTGAGAAAAAACAACAACTCCTTAAACCCACAGAGGTTTGTTGAATCCCACGGGAGGTCTTGACCCTTGGAGGCAGCGTAATGGTTGTTTGATGTTGTTTGATGGTTGCAGTTGATTTAAAGACTTGTCAATGTAAAAAAAAAAAAAGCACAGTATTCCAAATGCATTTTTACTGTCTTTATGTGTTTAGAGTATAGGCAGGTAAGCTTCCCACATACATGTTTTGAGTAATGAACAAGGTATAGAAAAGATGAAGTTAAAAAAAGGAAAACTAAATTAAGTGTTGAGTTCATTCTTTCAGTCAACCAGGACTCATAGTAATGCAGTAGATTGACTTACATTGAAAGTAATACAGTTTTTCTCTGATTGCTTACACACTGAAATCAAAAGTATTACACAATTATCAAAACATTACACTAAAGGACCAAAGCATACCACTATACGCATAATGTAAGCCTCACATTTTCACAAAACATTACACACAGTGATTTGTAAAGCACTAAACACTTGCATACAATAGACACTGAAGTATATCATGATGTCACTTCCTTGTAATTCCAAAGCACTGACTGCCATGTTACCACCAATCTGTGAAACACAATCATCAGGTGAGCAAACACATGATTGCTTACAGTTTTTTACGATTGCTATGAATATTTTTCAACACGTCTAACAACTTTCCTAAACTCTTAACACAGTTAGCAAAACATCTGTCTGTGTGGGCCATACTATTAACACAGTTCTTGTTGCTTTGACACAAAAGGCAAAACAAGGGATTTTTTCTGACAAATAAATGACAAAACAGATTACATCATGTTCTAAAACTAACTTAGGCTAAAGTCAAAGTGAACATCTTTTCATATTGTAAATGTAAACACAAACATATATCCTGCATTTTACATGTATTCCCATGTTACTGCAAATGAGATAAACAGCTGATTGAAGTTATGCAAATAGATCAATCAATGCTGATTCCCATCTGGGAAACACACTTAGGGGTTGAGGTTCATTCAATCGCATGACCATCTGTTTTTACACTATTCTGTATGTGTTACAGTAAGTGAGTGTTGTTCTTTGACAGCAAGGAGTCAAAGGGAAACAAAAGGATTATACAGTTTTTTTCAATCGCTAACAAGCGCTTACCCATACTTCAGATACTTTTTCTAAACTCTTAACACAGACTCACACCTACAAAACACAATTGGCCAAATGGATAATTTTCTTCTCAAAAACACATTTTGTTGAATATATACTAACTCTTCTTTTCCAAATAGAACACATCTTTCTCTGCACACACTAACCTTACCAAAACCCTGGAAACCTGGCTCAAAATGAAATTATTCTGTCAAAGAATAACACTTGTTTTCACTTCACAAAGTACATGCAGTCAATCAAAGTACACCAGGTTTCAGAATATTTGCTATTGTTGACATTAGAAAAACTGCATAGACGTTTATGTTTCAGTTTTACAGGTATTTGCATGCAAAACATGCAATCCACCATTTTTACACTACATTTCTTGGTTGGGAATTGTATGTCCACATGTACTGTAATGTTTAACAGGGTTAGGCCACTGTTTTCATCAACATCACATCTGATATTATCCAAGGCGATGCACCTGGGATAAAAACGCTTAGTATGTCGGATCAGTATGGCAGTCATGAACTGGGATGTCCCTGCAGCCAGCATCCATGGCTTCAAGGAGGGACATCTGGTCATGTGGCTGATGGTCATAAACCTTCCACCTCCATGCAGAAAAGAACTCCTCTGTGGGGTTGAGGAAAGGTGAATAGGGTGGAAGGAAGAGACTTACCAGTCTTGGGTGGACTTCAAACCATGTTGTTATTGCTTGCGAATGATGGAAAGCCACATTGTCCCAGGTAATTACAAAGGTCCACATGTTTTCACCCTCCTGATCCTGCTCTGGAACCAGGTGCTGGTGGAGATCATTGAGAAAGACAAGGATGCGCTCGGTATTATAGGGTCCAACCTGACATCTGTGATGGAGTAATCCTGCCTTTGCAATTGCCGCACACATGGTACTGTTTGCCCCTCTCTGTCCTGGCACATCAACTGTGGCCCTTTTTCCAATTATATTTCGTCCACGTCGACGCCTTTTGGCCAGATTGAATCCTGCCTCATCTATGTATATGAATTCATGAGGGGCCTGGTTGGCCTCCAATTCCATAACTCTCTGAAACAAAGTTATTGTAAATCATGTCATTACTGTATACCATACTGTACTGTAACCTATTACTGTGTATGTTACCTGCTTGCAATGTGCAAAGCCAGGACAATGAATTGAATATACACTATACCTGGACATACTGTCGTCGTAGCTCCTTGACTCTCTCACTGTTCCTCTCAAAGGGAACAGTGTAGAGCTGCTTCATCCGCACTCTGTGTTTGGACAATGTCCGTGTAATGGTTGTGAGGCTGATGCTATCGATATTGTCAAATATCTCATGGTCCTCCACAATTCTAGCTTGAATTTCATGCAGTTTTATTGCATTATTTGCAACAACCATTTCTACAATGGCCAGCTCTTGATCATTATTGAGGAGCTTTCTTCTTCCCCCAGAGGGTGGAAGACGTTGCATTCTTTAGAGGGACAAAAAACTAACATATGCATTACTGTGTGACCTTATTGACATGACAAGTGAGAGTAGAAACAATCCATGTAAAATGCAACACTTACCTGTTGGTTTGTTGAAAGATGCGTATAATGGAGGCAACCGTTGACCGCCTCAAATTGGGCTGCACTTTTTCACCAGCCTCTCTTAGTGAAAGACCGTGGTTGATTACATGGTCAACGATACTGGCACGAATTTCCTCACTGACTACTGTTCTTGCAGCCCTTGGAATGCCACCACCACGCATTCTTACACCTCTACCTTGCCCTCTCCTTGGGCCTGCTCCTCTCACTGCTCCTCTTACTGCTCCTGCTCCTCTTACTGCTCCTGCTCCTCTTACTGCTCCTGCTCTTCTTACTGCTCCTGCTCCTCTTACTGCTCCTGCTCCTCTGACTGCTCCTGCTCCTCTTACTGCT
>NC_048407.1:16448638-16468495 GCF_013103735.1 Etheostoma cragini | reverse complement strand
GCTAATTGTGTTTAGAGTTTTGAAAATGTGACAACTGGTTCGACAAACGCTTGTTAGCGACTGAAAAAAACTGTAAAGAGTACAGTAACCAAAGTCAAATTCTTTGTTTGTTACGCAAACCTGGCCAAAGCTGATTCTGATTCTGATATGTTGCAGTAGTACATACAGTACGTAAAAGAGGACCTATTTGGTCTGATTTTGTGTGGAAAAGGACCAATACAATAAAGATAAAGAAGAATTTCTGTGTGAGGGAGAGGAAGACAATTCTGTCTCTGTTTCCTTTTTTTGGTAAACCGTACATTCTGTCTCTGCCCAATGTAAGCGGAGTGAGTTACGCATGCTCAGAGTTAAACGGTTTACAGCAAAACGTGCCATACTGAAATTTGGGAATCGCCTTCAGGTGCAGGGAATAAATGTGTTTGAATTAGAAATTCAAACACATTTAGAAATTAGAAAGTTTCTGTTTCTGATATTAGTGTTTTTATGACACTGGGCTATGACTGACTAAATGTTCCTGTTGGAGGAGAACATGTGTTAGTGTTTTGGAAGAATTGATTGATTTTGGGACACGTGCGTTAAGAGTTTAGGAAAAGTATTAAAAGTATTGACAAATTTGTCATAGCAATCATGAAAAACTGTAATTGTAGACACACCAATCAAGTTTGAGCACTATAAAAATGCAACAGGTACTGTCAGTCTAGTATTTTCTGTACTGTATTTCAGTATTTTTTTTACTGTAAATGTAACCTGTACTTGACACAATGGGTGTCTGTTGTTCGCTGAGCTAACTGCAGTAGCATGAAAACTAGGACACGTATTGTGATTTCCTATGTTACCTTGTTGACTGATTTGGGTACATGGAGAGAAATAAATGATATTTTCCTTAGTCTGCAGCATTGGTTTTGTTGTAGTGTTTGGTGAACTCATTGTATATTTGCTGATTTCCAATCACCAAGAATTAGAATAATAGAATAATAGAATATAGTATAAAAAAAATATAATATGATGCTAGTGTGTGTTTCATGTAGTAACAAAATATGTTTTTTATAAATTTGTGTATAGTTTTTATGTATTAGTTTTTAAGTATAAGAGTGAACATATTCACTGAAATGTGGTGAGAAGAATGAAAAAAAAAACTAAACATGAAACACTGCATCCCAAAATATGAATACTGAATCATTCTTATTTCACTCTTTGACCCAGTACAGTAGGCAATCATATACTGGAGACAATCATCATCTTTATTGACTTATGGGAAAAGCAGCCTTGGAGATAAGAAGATGAAGTTGATAGGGGCAATAATTCATTGCTTACAGAAGAGCATCTTATCTGTTGTTTTATTTGTTATCTTCAATATAGATTGAGTTGTTCTTCCTGAGCAGGCTGAGGAGATTCAACATGGACTCCAGTAGACTCCAGGAGAGTATCCTGACCGGCTGCATCCCCACCCTCAACCATGAGGCTTTATAGAGGGTGGATACTGTTAAACTGCACAGCACATTACCAGAATGAAGCTGCCACCCAGGGAGGACCTACACATGCACACATACATAACCATATGTTTACTTCTCCCTATGCATATGTACATTATACTACATTCCTTTTTACCTTCAGTCATATTTCTTTGCAATACTTTCTACACAAATGTTTTACATAATCATGTTACTTAATTTATATATCATCTGTTTACATTTTAGCCCTAGATCTTAACTTGCGTTTTAGTGTTTTACTTGTGTTTTTTAATTTATTGAGCATTTTCAGAGGTCTCTGAGGCCTATGATTTTCCTTGCCATTGTGGCTGTTATTGTTGTCAACATGACAATAAAGAACCTTAATCCACAATCCTTGGGTTTTTAGTGCAGTGTAAAAAATGTATTTGATTTATTTTAATCATTATACAAGACACCCAATTATTATCCAAGAATTCACCCATAACTCTCCTGTGGTGTGGCAATGTATTCCCTGATTGAGTCGGAACACTGGTGCACTTCTAGTTTTACATGAACACTCAAGAACCAGAAAACATGAAAACTACTGTTTAGTACACTGCTTGGTCATTGAGGATGATGATTTTGTGTTTTCATGAAACTTGTTGAAAAGAAAAAAAGGAACCTATTTAAACACATACCTCTCATTGCACAGGTCTATTAATCATGCCAATTAAGTTATGTAGCAACTTGGGAGATCATAAATTACATTTCAGTTTGTGTGAGGATCTATAATACTGTTCTATTCCACAAAAAATAGTAATTGATAAAAATCTTACTTTGTAGAGAACTAACTCTTCACAGTGAAGACGGTTAATGTTTTCCAGACTACTGTGCTGGATCTTCTCAGCACATGTAACATGTAAGTTGTGGACTTTAGAAAAGCAGTCATAAGGTACATTATACATTAACTGACATACACTGTTTAACAACTGTAGAGACTGTAAAAGGAATTGAGCTACTGTGCTGCATTTATGACTGCTGACTCTGGAATGAAAAACAGATCCAAGACAGAGGAGGAGCACTAAGCAGAGTAAATCCACAAGGGCCTTTTCAGACGGAAAAGGACAGCAAGTTAGAGTGAGAATTCCAAAGAATCAGCATAGATGCAAATAACAAACTAAAAAGTTGGCAAATGGCAACCTCGAAATAAATCTGTTCCAGCAGAAGTTAGTAGAATAAGGATTACTCAGAGGTTAAAGGAGGCACAAGAAAGTTTAGGCACCAAGAGAAAAAGAAGAGCAGCACGTTTAACGCTCCGTCAAAGTTGAAGAAATGCTGTCCAAGATGATCTCAGCTGCATATTTGGCACTGTGGATCAGTTCTTGTGCAGTTACCTTGGCTGAGGATATGTACATGACCAGAGCTTTGCAGCTGATGTCTGAGACCCCGCTCATTGACGGGTAAGTGGAAATGTCTTTTGCAAAACATTGTGCTGTGCATGACAGTTCTAATGATGTTGTGTGCTGTTTACCTGAGCAACAACAACAACAACAACAACAACAACAACAACAGTAAAAATGTTATACTCTGTAGTAAAAGCTTACTTCTGGAAACAATTTCTAATGCTGATCTGGGCAAATAGGCCGTTTTCTTCCGTGCTTTTAAATCTATGTTTATTTGGTAAGTTTTGAGAAAAGTCTCTGTGAGGGTGTGAACCTTTACTTTCTTATCTTTCAGCCATAATGACCTGCCTTGGCAGCTTCGGAAGCAATTCAACAATGTGCTTAAAGAAGTAGATCTTAACACGCTGGAAACAACACACACCAACATCCCTAAGATTAAGAGGGGACGGCTGGGTGCGCAGGTATGTACAGAAAGTAAAGTACTGGGAATTTTACAATTAAAGGAAACTATGCTTTCAAGGACAAGTGAGTCTGCATCGTCTAGGTTGCTTAAAGTATGCCAAGGCTACTATTTATTTCGTATCTCTCAGGCCTCATCGGAATGCGTTGTGAGTAATTATTGAGAATGAACTGTGTGTGGTCCCATTTTACATATTTTAATGCAGCCATTTTCCAAGGAAACTTTTCTAAAAAAGAGATACTGTGTCTAACATTCCAGGTTATATAAACAAAGCATACATAACCAATCATCAGTCAAGACTTACAAAGGGGATGTGGTTTTTATAAGGATCATAGCAGCTCCATAAACATTCCCTGCATTATGTTTTGTTTCTCTTTTAGTTTTGGTCAGCCTATGTTCCCTGTGAGACTCAGTACAAAGATGCTGTCAGACAAACACTGGAGCAGATAGATGTGATTCACAGGATGTGTGAAGAATACCCAGAAACCTTTATGTTTGCTACCAGTAGCCAAGGTGAGACTTTAAGCTGTACAAGTAAGTTCAGAGACATTTGCTACCTCTAATCTGTTCATACAGTACCTGCACGTGAATCACCCATCATCTCTAATTTCTGCCCTGCACAGACATCATGGAGGCTTTCAACATGAACAAGACAGCCAGTCTGATTGGGGTGGAGGGGGGCCACTCCCTTGACAGCAGTCTGGGCACCCTGCGCACCATGTACCAGCTGGGGGCCCGCTACCTTACACTCACACACTCCTGTAACACACCCTGGTAAGAGCCGGCAGATTCACGCCATCAATTAAGCAAGAAAAAATCAGTAACACAAGTGAGATTTTCTTGATTGATCGATTGAATGCTTGGTAAGTAAAACTTGAGAGAATACTCAAAATTTTTGTTTCCTGTTACACCACAAGGAAAAGCAACAAAGCCTCAATGTTGAGAAGTTGGATTCATGACATGATTTTGTAAAGAAGAATGACTTAAAATAAGTAAATTGTTATGAAAATAGTTTTAATTTTCACGCTAAATGCCTAATTTAATCATATTTTACTTGAGTAAATGTAACAACAAAAGGGGTAAGTACAGCACACTAAAGCCTGAGCTTTCAGTAAGACTCATGTCTTTGTGGTATATTACCATCAGACATCATCCAACTGGAAAAATACTAACTAACTTAGGTTCTTTGATATGATGAGGACCAAGAGAGGCTGGAGGTCCAATGAAGAATTAACAAAAAGGTTTAATGAAACAGCATGATGAAGATGATAAGACAAAGACAATGAGACGCAAGACATAATGACACTGCAGCTGTCAGCGGACTTGATCAATGCTTCTCCTTGATTGAGTAACATGACACCAGTCCTGAAAATTTCTAATTCAAACACATTTATTCCCTGCACCTGAAGGCGGTTCCTCTTCACCTGCAGCATACTTAAAAAGAAATACATTGTTTTCAAAACATAGTTTTTAACTTTTTAAAAGTCAACAAAACGTTTTCTAAAGCAAAGTGGTCGCCAATGAAGGGAGGCAAGAACAGCTTTAATATGATCTTGTTTGCGAGTGCTGGTAAGGAGTCGAGCGGCAGCCTTTTGAACCATTTGTAATCTGGAGAGGGAGGCCTGGTTAATATCTACATTTAAAGCATTACAGTAATCCAGGCGAGTTGTAATAAAAGCATGTACAACCCTCTCAAAATCAGTGAAAGATATAAATGGCTTTGGTTTTTGCTGTGGGAAGTAAGGGGGATTCCTGCAGGCTTGTTCCGCTCTCCAGGCAGCAGTGTCAAGAGCCAGTTTGGCACTGAAATGCTTCACCTAATCACTTTAGGTGGCTAAATGTACTGTAACTGTAGAAGGAAACCTTATGTGAAAAAAATCCCCTTGTCACCTGCTCTGTTTTTATTCACCTGACTTCTTGGGTCTGTATAAGTTCAGAATATGTACTTGATTGTGTGAATGCTGATTCAGCAGCTGATTCACATCCTTGTTATTCAGTTGTTTATTGTGTTTTGTTATCCGATTCTTCCGTAAAATTTCCGGTCACGAGGACTTTTTTGTTTGCATGTAACTTTTCTCCACCAGTTAAAGTTTTTAAAATATTAAGTTTTTTTCTTTTAACATTGAAAGGCAATGGAGCAATCTATGAATCCTCTTCAGGTTTCTTCCACTTCTAATTGCTACTGCTTCCACATACTCTCACCTACAGAACAGACGTCATTCAAATTGTATTCACAAAACCTTCAGCTGTCAGAAAATGGTGCAATACACAATCAAGGTTGGCCCTCTTTATGACATTTTATGACTTTATTCATCACAACTTTTTTCGGCGTTCTATAATATGACTTTTTGACATCCTGTACTATGACTTTTTTGACATACTATACTTTGACTTCTTTGGACATACTCATTTGAACTGGGATAACAAAAGCATAAAAAATAGCCTGTCAATGTATACTTTTATGTTAAAAGTATATAGATACATATTTAGTACATAACATATATAAACAAATATTTTTTTAAATCCCCGGAAAGTCTAAAGTTGGATATTCCCAAATTTAAATTTGTAAGTTGAAGTTTGTCTTTCTTCTTACGCATTTAAGCTAGCAATCCAGTTTAGCTTTAGCAATTTAGCTATTCAGCATTTACAAGTATTTTGTGCAGGACATTTATTTTCTAGTGTATATTTGCAATACTTATCCTTGTATTACTGTAAGCCTTTAAATCACTACATGTAGTCTACTTGGGAATACATTCTTTAAGTATTGTAACTATTTTTCTTCTCCTTGTCAGGGCGGATAACTGGCTTGTCGACACCGGATCGGAGCCATCTCAACATAATGGCCTGTCTCCATTTGGCAAGGTCAGTGAACAAGCAGGGATAGGGAAATTGTGCTTTAAAAGTGTAATAGGTTACATATTAGTGTCTTATAGTTGTAGCATGTAAAAACATTACTTCCAATATGTGTAAAAATGTGTACACACTCGACAATTACAATGATCCCTTTTTCTAGTACATACTTTTTTTTTTTTATTCTTTTTTTTTAGCATACTTATATTTAAACAGTTGCACATTTTGTTTTTCCAATCTTGTATATACTTAAATATTTGTTCTTACATTCTTATATTTTGTTATTATATTTTGTTATTATAATTATTATTATTTCATGTATATTGTATGTATGTATATTTTGTGTGCTGCTGTAACACTGTAATTTCCCATTTTTTTGGGATCAATAAATATCTATCTATCTATCTATCTATCTATCTATCTATCTATCTATCTACTTTGTCTTAGCAATCAAAATAATGTAATTTTCCATAAAACATAAATATAAGACAGTAATGTGAGAAACATTTACCTGTAAATACAATTGACAAAATATTATTTCACATTTTTTGTTGTGTTCATCCTAATAGATGGATTGAGAGCCTATAAAACTTATTTAGATGTAATGTTTAATTGTCTTGGCTTTTTTTGTGCTGGTCAACAAAAAGGTGAAAACTTAAACTAATCCTAATGATACATCATAACTAATACTTACTGTTATGTCATAAAAGGGGTAAATTAGTGATAGTAGAAATAAAAGAAATAACACTTTATATATTTTGGCGCCATAAACAGTTTAAATTGATCCTAGAAATAATCATTGTTCTTGCTGCAACAGCAAGTAATATTGGAAATGAACCGTCTGGGGATGCTGATCGACCTGGCTCATGTGACTGTGGCAGTGATGAACCAGGTGCTGAGCATGTCTAAAGCTCCGGTCATCTTCAGCCACTCCTCTGCCTACAGCATCTGTCCACACAAGAGGAACGTCCCCGATGATGTTCTTATGAGAGTGGTAAGACTGTGTATATGTGTGTGTGCATGTGTGTGTGTGTGTCACAAGATAAATGAGGGGGTGTCTAATGAGTTCTGCAACAAGCATTTTTTTTTACTTTCATTTGGGCGTCAAACTATTATTTAAATGGAACAATCTGACAAATCTAGACAAGAACTACCAATGGTCCCAACTAGACTGTGTTTTTAAAAGGGGTCACAAGCCACAAGGATTGGAAACTATTGGTTTAATTCATACTGTAAGGCATTTTGTAAGCGTATTCTATGTTCATGAAAAAATTTAATCTTGGGGCGACCTCTAGCTCACCCGGTAAGAGCGTGCGCCCCGAGTAGGCTGAGTCCTTTGCAGCGGCCCAGATTCGTGTCCGACCTCCAGTCCTTTGCTGCATGTCATTCCCTCTCTCCCACCTTTCCTGTCTATCCATTGTCACTATCTAATAAAGGGGAAAAGCCCACCCCCCCAAAAAAAACAAAATGTAAAAAAAGTACAATATTTCCATCTGAAATGTAGTGGATTAGCAGAAAATGTTAATAACTAGCAAATTAAAGTAGTGACTAAATGTTACTGAGCTACTGAACTGTTATTTTTTAGTTTAAAGACATGAGAATGTGTAGGCCTACAAGGTAGGGAAATGTAAATATAGATAGAATAATAATTGATAGTTATTAACATTATAAAAAATTTGATGTATGTGTTCAATGACTTTTTTCTGTACCAGCACTGTCTGCCGGTTGTTAATTTAAACAAAGACAAAATGACATAGTGCCATTTTAGCCATAGTATTGAAAGAGGTTTCAAGTATTGGATTTTTTATCCTAGTGTTACATCAAGGTTGATCATCTGGTATTGTGACACAATTGGAAGTAATTTGACTAAGAAAAGGCAGATGACATCATGAGACTATAGACAGCCAGACTTCCAGCCCACAAAAGCTGTTAAGCATTTCCAAACACATCTTGCCTTTGCTGCTTATTATCTCAGATAATTACAAATAGCCCCAAAAGACTGTAAAATGGAAAATTGTGATCAGTTGTCATACACGCGTGATGGGAGTTTCCGAGCTGAATGCAATAAACGGTTTGCAAGAATAGGGTTAATGTGCAGCACTGTAATAAAACTCAGTTACTTAGTTAGTAGACAAGCACTCTAATATATAACAACACCCTTATGTACTTGGATTGTTGTGAGTTTGAAATCTCTCGGCCCTGGTTATGTCTCTCCCTGATCCAGTTCACTATAAAGCGTCTCCTGCCTAACAAAGCTGAAATGCAATGCTGTGTCTCCCTCCATCCTATGGATCAGAGCTTCTAGGACTGTAAGAGTTTCACTGTGATGTTACATGTCTTTCTCTCCAGAATAATACCGGGGGAATTGTCATGGTGAACTTCTACAACGACTATGTGACCTGCAGCAAGACTGCTACGGTCTCAGATGTTGCTGGTAAACTGCTGTTATGACCATGCAAACTGCTGTAAACCTAACATTTATTACTTCTTTTCTAAGTGTATTCTTCACTGCTTTCATCATAGATCACTTTGACCATATAAAGAAAGTGGCCGGGGCGGGCGTCGTTGGTTTTGGTGGAGATTACGACGGTGTTACAAGGTGAGTTCAAAACATTCAAGCATTGAATTGAACAAAGGCTTGTTATCTCAATAGAGCCATTGTCACAACACTATGGGAAGCAGGGCTGAAATGATGAAAGTCAACAAAAACTTAACTGTGAGTTCTAGAATAATTTTTCCCTGCATGTCGTCCTCTCAGACTACCAGAGGGTCTGGAGGACGTGTCCAAGGTGCCCAAGGTGGTGGCTGAACTGCTGAGGAGAGGATGGACTGATGAGGAGGTCAAAGCTGCTTTGGGAGACAACCTGCTCAGAGTCCTAAGGGAGGCTGAGAAGGTGTGACACACACACACACACACACACACACACACACACACACACACACACACACTACTTTATAAAATAATCGTAAGTATTAGTTATTAAGTATTATTCAGGGTTATTTTAGGATTTGGGCTTTTAGACTACAAATTTACAAACATAAACATAAACAAAAATGTGGGTAGAGCAGGCACACATGTTTGGCGAGGTGTATGCCTCAATGCAGAGGTCAAGGGTCCGAATCCAACCTGTGACGGTCTTGCGTGTCTCCCCCCCCCCTTTCTCACATAACTGTCCTGTCAAATTAAAGTCGGAAAAGCCCCAAAAAGTAATCAAAAAAATGAGGTGTAAAGTTTTAAAGACGTGGGAGTTAACCAGGCAGGAGACAATATTATGGAACCCACATAACTTCTAAGAATGCCCCACCCTACAAAGCAGCTTGATGGATTGGGGTCAGGGGATTGAACGTATCGATCATGTACCTTTCATAAGCATGGCCTGGGCAATATAAGTGTGTGAATGCTATTGAAGGGTGGGTCTTGCCTAGAAGTGGTGTGGGTTCCATAATAACACAGGCAGGAAGGGTCTGATGGCATTATGGGGGACGGAAGAATGGAAAGTTTCACATCTTTATGCCTTGTGAGAATTGATATCATTGGAAGATTCAAAGTGGTTGTGTGATTGCAGAGAAGACCATGGGAGGGTCAAACATATTGACCATATAACAACATTTTGGCCAATAGTGATGTCATGGTGTACTGCTACACACACAATGGAGTACAATTTTACTCTAAGATCTTTTTTAGCATACCACGATAGACATTTTCTTTAGCATCCAAAATCATTCAATGATTGTTGTCTGTTCATCAATGTACAAACAGGAATGTAATGTTACTTTCTTTTTTACTTTTAACATGGTGGCCACAACAAGGTAAAGCTAAAGGACATAAAGGTGATCATTCTAAAACAGTCACACAACAATATGTGTACCAAGGTGCATTCAAATATTCAAATGTGAAAGGTTTGGATTTCTGTTTTGCGTCTTAAATGCTGATTGTAAGTAAAAACCAAAGTAAAAATGGTGTTTTGGTAGCAGGTGGACCCTGTGAGTGAAGACACACCTGTCACAGTGCCTTTCTGTCGGTTGCCTGACAGCCTTATCTTTGTGTGTCAGGTCCGTGATAGCCTGAAAGGCACGAGTCCAGATGATGTTCCTATTCCATACGATGAGGGGAAGAACTCATGCAGGACGAGCTATGGTTACCGCAGCGCTGGAACCGTCCACTCACTCAGCACACTGGTCCTTCTCCTCACACTGGCTCTTTTAAAATTAACATCTTTGTAAGCTGCTTATAAATATGACTTGTGGCATGTGCCAAGAATGTGTCCATGAAATGTTTTAAATGGCAGGATTCACACATATCCTCTCTCTGCGCTTATAAAAACATCAAATAGTTCCAGTTTACTGTTGAAATGTTTTGAGAGCTGGTTTGTTGAGAGATTTTAATTCTCTTATTTTAATCAAAATGAACAGTGACTAGCAGTGTTACAGTTATCATGATGACAAAGACAGCGCAAGTGATTGTGTTGGAACTAGGTGAATTTATTGAACTCATCTGGCTGTTTTAGTCCCACAATAACACTGTCAAATAGAGCCTAGAGTGAGCAAATATTTGTGTGATGACAATGATATAAGGTCAAAGTCACACCAGTGTAATCTGAATACAAATACAAAAAGTGTTCCTCACTATCAGTATAATGACATTTTTCAGGCATATGGAGCGTTGCTTGGGTGTGTAGAGTGTGTCCCTCAGGTGCTCTTTAGCTTGGGGACCCAAGTGTACAGCGAACACTGAGGCACTCAAGAGGGCAAAGTAAAAAACAAACAAAAAAACTTTTATATTTTAATATTCTCGGCTAAATCATTAAAACATGGCGATGCGTTTGGCCCATTGCGGTCATGAAGGCCTTCCTGAGTGCCTCGGTTTCCTTAAACCCTTATATTGACTTTTTTACAGAAAGTGTTACAGTGCATGTGCATAGCTCCACCTAGTGGCCAGTAGAGGGTAACATCTAAAGAGATGCAAAACATCTCTGGCTTCTGTTGGCGATTTGCATTTTTTTTAAATTAACATTACACATAAGGTAGGTAAGAACATTTGACTTGATTTAATTCTGTGATTTGATGGCATGATGGCAAAGATAACAAGGCAATATTCCTTAGTTAATAAGGTTTTCACTTGACAAGGACATTGATGTTAGAGGTTTTTTTTAAAGACAAAAGGAGCGGTTATGTGAGTTTCTCTGACCAACTGAAGGAGCTTCAATCAATACAAAAGCATCTTTGTGTTCACAGAAGGCTCAGTTAAAATCTGACTCCCAATGTAAAGTATGACACAATGACATCTCCTCAAGGCTGACCCAGCAGTGTGTTTTTCTCTCCTAATACACACAGCATCCTTGAAGAGTTGGGCATCTTTTCAGTGACAGTGTTGAAAGAAATAGTTTTACTTTACAAGATGTTGTGGTTTATTCTGCTGAATGCTTTAGCGCTTTGAAACCACACTGTTTTCTCATTTTAATAACTAATTATCCAAAAAGGACACAATTCATTATCACTACAGAACAGAGAGGAGGTTACCTTTTTGTCTGCCAGCTACAGTGGTTAGTACATTTGCAAATTCATCAGCTACTTTCAGTGTCTGAAGAGAAACGTAATGTAAAAATAGCAACTTTAAATAATAGCTTGTAACAAAGGGGTTTATAGAGTAGATAAACTCGTCAGCCACTGACAGAATTAACTGTCATTCACAGACAGATCACATTCCAACATTTCATCAAACACTTTTAAGTGAAATATTTGGATTAACAAGGTAGTAGTGGTGGCTTAAAATGCCAGATAATTTCCCTTTCATTTAATGAATGGTGCATCCTTTAGCGCCCTCTTGTTTGCTTTACCAATATTACACAACTCCACAAAGACCGTGTGCACTAGTCCCTGGGATCCTCTCAGCACTGAGGCACTGCTGGTGAGTCAGATGGACACACTTAATGAAAAGTGCATGGGCTACTAATAAATGGACAAAAGACATCAACAGCAGTCGCATGGTTGAGCAAGCTTCTCTTATAACACTAGTGTCTGACTATTTGGTTTGAGTGCCTCCACAGAGAAGAGCAGTGTGACCTCAACTGTGCTGGCTGAAGTAATGACGAGTGAGAGCATTTTCAAGGTAACTTATCACACAAGAACAGGCATACCCTGCAATGTAACAGTTCAAAGGGGGACTTCTCTAGCCCTTGAAAAAGGTTTGGTTGACAAAAAACAACAACTTTGGCGTAGGGTAGGCCATTGTTTTTCAGTGCATTACCTGAATCCATGTAAGAAAATGCCACGGCACAGTAACGGTTTAAAAAGTAAGATGTAACAAGAAGACACAGAGAATTGACAGACTTGGAGCTATCGCTCTAAAGTGCACCGCATCCAAGCCAAGGTCAGTTCTTCAGTTGATTTATGACCAACCAGTGACTTAGACAATAATTAAATGAAGGATGATGGCAGACTGTCTGTGGAGGTACTGTATGTTTAGAAGAAGAAGGAGGGATAATCCAAGTCTGTACAAAAGTCAGATAGGGAGGAACTGTTAACAGAGTTAAGATACAACCTCTCTGAGTGTCTCAGTCTCTTGCCCCTGTGTTTCACTGTCTGACAGCAGAGAGGAATGAGTTGGCACAGCGATCCTATAAGGCAAATTATCTTTAGTCAACATCCTCCTGGTTGCAGAGACCAAGCGGGAATAGTTATCAGGGTTGTACTCGGACAAAGGTGGCCGGGTGCACAGTAACGGCAGGTTGTCCCTGTCGGGCCGGGACAGGAAAAGAGGAGGCCGCCGCTGGCTCTCGCCGTCCGTCAGGGAGTCTGGGAGCGGCTTGCGTTTGCTCTCAGGTAGGAGCATTATGCAGAGAACAGAGAGGACGGCGAAGGACGCGAAGATGACATGGTGGAGAAAGTAGCCACTGTTATTCTGGAGCTCCATCAGGGAGGAAGCGGCCATGCCAACACAACCTGCTGCCAGCACCAGGCCAAGGCAACCACCTCTGATGGAGAGATGGAAGAGGAGCAGAAAAAGAAGAACAAACATCAACCAGGGGAGGCGTCAAGGTGGAATTATCAGACAATACATCTTGTCATGGCATTCTTCTCTATGCTATATTTCTCTATACTTGCCAACTTCCCTACCCTGTTGTTAGCACTCAGCCCCAAGCCTGTTCCTATAAAAGGGTCACAAATATGTAGTTTCATTTAAAAAATAGACTAAATAATTGAATAAAACATCTGGGCACTTTAGTGTTTAGCAAACAATTCCTAAAACAGGAGTACATTGTGCATTTGTAGTGGACTATTTTTTAGCAGCGGACTAATACACATTTAAAAAAAGCACGCTCCAACAGCACAGGTAATACTTTTCATTGGATTTGTTGATAATAACAAAAATATATCAACAGCCTCATCTCTTTGGTAAGAAGACAGACACTTACCGAACCACGGTCGGCATTACCTCACAGGCAAAGAGCACACTGAGCATGGCGAGAGCCTGAGAGAACAGCAGACCTATGACAGAGAGCACCAACACCAGGCCTCCACGCAGATCTGACACAAAAAAGAAAAACAGAATCACTATCTATTTACCTAGAACTAATTCATTTTCTGTGCCAAAATGTACAGCAGAGATAATCAACTTGTCATGTGAATGTTAGTAAGGCAGAAATGTATTTACAAAAGCATGGGGGAAGCTCCAATGGGATTATTTCATATGAAGTCCCCTTTTGTGTCCTGACCCCAAGAACGAGAAACTTATCTACATAGTTTTTTTTTGCAAAAGCAATCCATCCAATTTCATGATTTCTATTTAATCCATGTTGTTTTATAACACAAAACTCTGGGTTCATGAACTGTCAACAATCTAGATTTGTTATGAGGTCTTCAGAATATGAATTTAAAAAAATCTGCCGGATCCTTTTCTAATTGTTGCTCAAGTTCTTCTCCTACAAAATCTGTTGAGAAATGTGTTCCACTTCAAGGAACAGAATAATGTCGGTGGTCCCAGAGATGCCTCGTTAACTTTAAACTAGAACTAGGCCATATATCAATATTATATTGATATCGTCGCGACCCGATACCGGACAAGCGGATGAAGATGGAAGGATGTATATTGATATTGTGATATGAGACTATATATTGTCTCAGATTTTGGATATCAAAATATTGTAATATGGCATAAGTGTTGTCTTTTCCTGGTTTAAAGGCTGCATTACAGTAAAGTGATGGAATGTTCTGAACTTTATCCACTTAGTCATTATATCCACATTACGGATGATTATTTATCAAAAATCTCATTGTGTAAATATTTTGTGAAAGCATCAATAGTCAACACTACAATATCATTGCGGTACTGATATCAAGGTAGTTGTTCAAAAATACTGTCATATTTGATTTTCTTTTCATATCGCCCAGCCCTTCTTTAAAGTAGTCAGTTGTTTATCATGAAATACAATCCTTATATTAAATGTTAAATTAATGTTAAAATCATTATTTTATGATATTAACGGAACCAGTATCTGACTGTTATTTAAAAAAAATGTTTTTTACTGTGAACATGGTGTACATTTGAAAATGTATGTCACCTGTCAAAAATAAATCATAGACTTCATTATATTTCCAAAATATGATAACTTAACATTATCATTGTGTGGCGATTTGAGACCTTTATGGAGTTGCAATTATCTTACCATTGCCAATAGCCACAACAGCAGGAGGATTAATTTTGAGGCACAAATGTTACTGAAAGTAAAAAGGTGGGGATGTAACGTACACTGAGTGAGGGCCAGCAGCAGCAGCGATGACAGTCCAGTGACGATGGCAGAGAGTAGAAGCATACCACGCCGACCAAAGTGATTGACAGACAAGCAGATGAAGATGCAGGCGAGTGCTCCAGTTATCACTCGGAGGAAGTAGCTGAAGTAAAAGTTGGAGAAATAACTGTGCAGGTTTCTGGTGAAACAGTACTGAATACCTGTACCAATGAACCTGGAGGAGAGACCAAAGAGTTAGAACATGCAGCTCTATGAAACACTCTGCATCTCACTTTTATCTTGAAATGGAAAGCTAGTCTATTTCATGAACAGGTCAGGTTTTTCACACTGAGAATTAAAAAACTCACAGTGTGAAGCTGAGGATGAGACAGTTTTTCCAGATAACACGAGTCCGACGCAGCTCCAGAACTGAAAAGTACCTCGGCCGACAGTCTTCTTCGCAAGCTGAATCTATCTCTGGGAAACAGAAAAAAACAGATTAAAAAAATACCTGGAAAGAAATGAACCTATCCCCTAAGAGCCAAATGCTTCAGGCTAGGTGTACATCAGCAGGGTTTAAGTGAAGGGTTAACATCTATTTGTTACTCAATCTACTAACGGCTGCCATTAAACATATTACAATAATGATTAATCAGTGTATGGGTTCTAGGAACTGAACATGAAACTTTCCAGAGAGGGTAGAAAACACACTACTTTTCAGCTCGGTGGTAAATTACTCTGTGAACTACTTTCTTGTCCACTTTCTAACAATTGACACTTACTCCCCCCACTCCTTCTCACTGTCATACACACTCACGTTGAAATTATACTACATTGTATGACGAGCAAAAAGAAGAAAAATAATTGATAGAAAAAAAGGGTTAGACCATGGTATCAAATGGAAATTATGAGTACTGATTCCTCGCTCTTAAACACGAAAAACAGGCATTCAGCAGAACTAATATTCCCTCAGTTCAAACAGACTTTCCAAAACTTTATAATCTCCTCAACAGATTCTATATTTGATAAATTACAAAACAGGAAATGTGGTAAATCATTGTATCAGTCAAGTTTAGAGACTGTTCCACATACAGCATGGGGCAGTGGTGGCAAAACATGTTGAGTAAACGTAAAGTTGAATGATTCAGATTAGAGATGAAAGAATTAATTGATTAGAAGAATGCCAAAAGCAACTCAAGTACTCTTGATAGTCATGGCAACGCTTTTCAAGAGATGGAGACAAAGCTACCAGACATGGAGGACTGAACCCAAAGACGCAATATCTGCATCATTGGTTTGAAGGAGGAGCTAGAAGGCTCCGATGCTATCCAGTATCTCTCGCGCTCCCTGTCTAAGTGGCTCTTGAATTTGGCAGATGTTCAGATCGAGATTGTGAGGGTCCACCAAATTTACAGTGATAACCAAAATAAGAACACCACTACTAATCACAAAGTAATTTTCAACGTGCTCTGCAACACAACCAGGCAGGCGATTCTACAGGCTGGGCCAAAACTTCCTCTCGCCGTCGGAGGTCGGAGGGTTCGCTTACTACAGTAACTACACAGTCAAAGGACGCCAAGCTTTCTATCAAACCATGGATTCAGCATGAGTTAAAGGTCTAGATGGTCTGCTTTATCTGGCAACCTTGAAGATCAAGGAAGGTGCCCAATTTAGAGCACTCACCTCTGCCGGGGATGCTGACAATTACGTGAAGGAGTATAAGGCATAAAACAACTGCCTGATGAACATGGAACCTTGTTTTGTCTTTTTCTCTTAAGCGGTACTGGTTTTATTGCATTTTATCTGATATGATTACAGAGACTGTGTTTTTGAATGCAATTTCAATCTATAGCCTACCCTACAGGCTAGCCAGACCACTGCCAGGCTGGAGTTCCCTTTCCAGTGGGCTTGCTATTTTGCGTATTTTATTTGGCCTTTCTATAGAGAGGATCTGGGCATGTGATTGCCCAGGCCTGAGTATCAATCTTGACTGGCACGATGTCTGATCTAACATTCCAGAAGTATCACGCAATCTAGATCATCAGCAGATTCACGAATATTTCAATCAAAGGACATATATCACCCCTGTGAAAATGCATCACATGAAAATAATTACCAGCCCTTAATGCAATTTCTAAAAGCTCAAGGTACATATCTTCCCATGATCTGGGATGGCTCTACTGTTGTAGTTCTGGTACATTGCATCCAAAGTATCTGCCCTGATTAATGATACTGTACTTGTTACTGTCAATGTTTTGAGTTTGAATGATCTGTCAGCACTTCAGCTCTTTAAAACTCAAACATGTGCTGTTTTTGCTGGACCTCCTTAAGAAGAGAAGGATTGCAAAAACTCTTCTTGTTTTGGTGTGGAAACATTTGATTGCAAGGAAGGATTGTGGAAATGGTGCACTGTGCCTTTTTCATTATGTGTAGCATACCTTTCTGTATATTGTCATCTCGACCAATGTTTTGCACTTTTGCTTATTGGTTTAAATAAAAAAGTTGATCGCCAAAGAAACAAATTATTTGTTGCTTTAAGTCACTTTTTCCTGCTAAATGTTTTATGACATTCTAAACTAAAGGGCTTTGGACTGTTGGTTGGACAAAACATAACAGCTGACATTCAAAAATGTAAAATCGTTTATAATATAAAACAATATTTAGTTTTTAAATAATTTGGATTAATGTGGGGACACTTAACTAACAGGAGTGCTCTGATGAAAGCAAGGACATCAATATTTAGGTTGCCAAAATTCCTTCTGACACACATGTCAAGTACAAGATGGAGTTTTGACATTGTACGAAAAGAAAAACAGGTATTGCTTTCATGTCTGTTGAATGCAAAACATGCCAGGTTGGGCACGGTTTAGCCTTCTTCTTGTGCAGTAAATCATGAGAAACATGTAAAGAGATATCTTGTTCATGCTCAAGGTAAATCAAGGTTATATCTAGATGATGCTTACTGTGTTGCCTGTTTGGGTCTGTGTGTGCATACAAATCCCTTTGTTTGTTTGTGTGTGTGTGTGTACCTGACAGCAGGGTTTCACCAGGGTAGATTTCATCTTGCAGACAAACACCGTTCCTGGTGGAGAATTCCTGGAGGCTCCTCTTCAACTGAGGGATCTGAGCTGTGGCCAGCAGCCAGCGGGGGGACTCAGGAAACACTGACACACAGCTGAGGAAAACAACTCTGCAATAAGATCTCAGAGAGAAACGGAGCTAAAACATTCTCTTTAACATTGACACAGATGGATGAAAGGATGAAAACAAGTTGGGGTTTCACCTGGTACCATTTTTGACAAAATAAAAAAAATAAGATAAAAATAAAAACATTATTTGATATCACTGACATCTTGAAGGCGTCCGTATATCTGTGTTTTCAGTTATAAATCCTTGCTTTCTTAGTTGCTGAGATATTTAACATCCTTGGTTGAGTTCACACACCAGAGCACATGATACAGTTTGTTAGTTTCATTAGCAACTCATACAAAGTCAAAACTGAGCAAGACACCTTACAACTGGAATGAGCTGTAAAACAATCTGAAGTTAGACATATTCATTCTTGTGTGTATGCGTATGTGTGTGTGTGTGATTGAACTATCTTGTTGTGATGTTGCATATTTTTGTAGTTTGTTTTCAAGTCTCTTTCGTTAAAACAATCTAGTTCTCCATGAGACTTCCTGAATAAATAAGTAAACTAACTCTGAGTTGTGTTAATAAGACTATTCCAGGTAGAAAGTTATTCATTTGAACATGTGGTTACATGTGAATTCCGGTGTGGCTGTTAAAAGGTGTGGGCTTGGAACAGGAGCAAGTGCAAATTGCAGACCGGTCAAACATATCAATGTGAGACAGGTGCACTGTAGAATAATAAACTGCCCTTAATGCTTCTCCAAATACACACATGGTGTGTCCACCTCTGCATCCCAAGTACCGCCACCCGACTCACCACCAATAGGAAAGCAGCAGGAGCAGAGGCAAAGTGGCCACAGCCTGGAGAACGGGCCAATTACGACACAGAACAGCGATGCCTGGCAACAGCAGCTCTGCGAACACGGCGAAGAAGCCGCTGACCATGGCAACCATGAGACGATGGGGAGGGTCACATAGCTCCAACCCTGAGAGAGCGACGGGAGCAGAGTGCGAAGAAAGACAGATAACATCAAAACACACAGCTGAAGCAAAACTAATACATCTGTCCAATTCCAATTCATTTTCTGTCAGGAGACAGGACATGAGCCTACTCACACATAAAGCTACGGTCTGTTGTAATATGTGTTTTATTGATTTTATTGCCTACATGTAGAAGTGATTCACTACAGAAAACAGCACATTACCGTGGTAGGGAATTCCTTACCAGCTTATGATAACGGAAAGAACTAAAATACGATTAAATAAAACATTAAGATTGTAATTATTCACTCAAGAAAAGGAGTAGCCAAACATGTTCCTGAGGTAGAGAGCACTGAGGTTCAGAAAGGCTCGCAAAGGGAAAAGCCTAATCCCCACAGCCATGGCTGGCTTAAACATAGGCGTCGCTGAACCGGCCCCAGAGTGTAGTATTGTCTGGCATTGTATGTTGTTACTGTGTGCTGTTGTGTGTACGGTTGTCTGATGAGTGCAGTACTGTGGGAATGAATTTTCCCTTGGGGCCAATCAAGTCTAAAGTCCAAGCTAATGGGGATCTAAATAAGCAGAACTAAAACTGAACATGGAATCTACTTTTCTTTTTGTAACAACCTTGTTGACCCGTGTTTGCTGGTACAAATCAATGTAAACTTTGGTGTAACATTTGATAAAACATAAAGCTATAACAGCAAGCCAGATAAAGCTGCAAGTACTCTTAACCTCAGGTACTGACGTTAACTTGTTAGGAAGTGTGTGAAGCTGTGTGAGTTTCTGTTGAACTTTAACCTCCTTCCCCCCAGACCTCCGAATCAGTTTCCACCTCCTCTGTGTGTGTGTGGGGGGGGGGGGGGGGGGGG